>NC_080543.1:126210558-126270558 GCF_028640845.1 Ahaetulla prasina
TCCCCCCTCATCAATAATCAAGCCTGGCTGAAAATGTGAAGATCTACACAATATATGCTAATCCAAAGAGGGGAAGATATTATTGCTGAGCTAAATGAAGCATCTCCTACTATTATTTATTAATATAACACTAGCGTAGCTGGAGATTTATTTTGCCTCTTTCCCCACCTTCCAAATCAATTGCTCCATCTCTAAAGGCTACTATCAAACGCATTTCCACCTGCTACCTTGATCTGTTGCTTTGGCCATTGCTGACATGCTGGTATCAATTGTCTCCAGATCTCAGTAGATTGGTTAAAAGACAGGGGGGGGAAAAAGAGTATTTCATGTTCATTTAAGTAAGAGTCTTTGGGGGGTTCAAATCATGATGAGACAGTGAAGTGGAAGGGGAGAATAATAGATCTCAGTGGGAAGAAGGTGTGATTATGTTATCACAATCTTTTATTCATCACTGCATGCATTTATTGAAAATTAGAATAAAAGTAGAAAAGGGATTGGTGTAGCAATTTCGAGCTCGTAGAAGAGAAAAGATGGGGTGTGTTGTTTTTAATGAAATAGAAATCTGAGCTAACTTCAATTTAGACTTTCTTTCTACCCATCTTCTGCCAAGGTAAGCCCTTTTCTGACTTGACAGTCCAGGTGGTAAAATGATTGAAGTTTCCAGAAAGGCATAAAGGTAATTTTGCAAAATGATTCACCAGAAATGCTGAATAGAAAAATGTGACAGCTTAGTACATTGCAAGTGTGCCAAAAGGTAGAATCAGGTAGAATCTGAGACATGACAATCAATCATGAGAGGAGGAGGAGGAGGAGAAGAAGAGGAAGAGGAAGAGGAGGAGGAGGAGGAGGAAGAAGAAGAAGAAGAAGAAGAAGAAGAAGAAGAAGAAGAAGAAGAAGAAGAAGAAGAAGAAGAAGAAGAAGAAGAAGAAGAAGAAGAAGAAACCTAAGTTTCCAGATCAGTTCTGTACATTGAGATGAGTACGATGGAGAATAAAAATACAGCCTTGGTTTCTCGCATCACACATGCTTTGCCCTGGATTGCAGAACTGATTTATACCCCAAGGGCCATCTCGCTCCATTTTTTTTCTGTTCCAAAAACCTGCCCTGCTTGTTGAAGTCAAAAGCTAGACTTGGAAACCTTCACATGTGAAGAATCTTCCGTAAAGATTGTGCTGACAGACAGCAACAATCACATGCCAAGTGCCAAAACAAAATAAAAACCCGAACCATTGCATCTGTTCCATTTGCCTAGATTGCAACAGATGGCTCTGCTATGGAGATGCACTTAATTCAGGTGGTACCATTTGATCTCTGAAAACTTGATGACTTTAGCCCAACCTACCAAATGCCAGTTTGGAAAAAAGTGTTCTGTAGTCACTAAAATAACATTGGATACCTCTGTATGGCAATGAACTGTGACTGCTTGTTTTCATTAATGGAAATCCTTGCTGGTTGCCAGAGTCAACAATGGAATGGGCCGGAGAAAGAAGGAAGGAAGGCCATGCTAGGTTGCTGAGTGATTTATCCTTCCAACCCATTACAGCATATCAAGATTTTTCAGCTTAGCTGAACAATTTCATAAAGACATTCCTGTATACCCTGTAGGTGAATGCCATCTGCTCGTAGTGTTTGCTCATTTTTATTCCTATTACTCTCCTGACAAGAGTGTCACATAGACATTAATGACTTTATAATGTCATTCAAGCCTAAACAGTGTGTGAGATAGAATTTTGACTTGTTTGCTCATTTGACTGGCTGATAGCTAGTTTACTTGCTATTAGCAAACATAGCAGGAACACTTAAATAAATTACACGTACTCTAAATTGTACCCATTCCATTATTTCAGGAATCATAAAACTATACTGTATTACTGCAAATCAGTTCCCCGTCTTAACTATTTATGATATGAATTTAAGAAAAAAAGATACGGCATATCTTGCAGATGGCATTTGTTGGGCATCCAAGCAATCTTCTCCTTCGTTCATTTTAAGTGGACTTGGATGATGGATAAGTTAGAACATATTGGCTAAGTTAGCCAAAGTAGTTCTTTTACTGCAGTTAGAGATAGTTTGGTGTATGTAGTAGTGAAGGCATCGGGTGAGAAAATGAAAAATGGTGAGTTGTAATCCCAGTCTTGGACATAAAGCCAGCTGGGCCAGTCAGTTTCTCTCAGCCCTTGGAAGGAGACAATGGCAAACATATTCTTAAAAACTTTGTCATGGTATTTGAATGGTATTACTCACTTCGCCAATTATCCCCATTTTCTGACAATACATGTATATTCGGATGACCTCCAACCAGCCATGTTGGTGGAGGTCACCTGAAGAGCAACAAAGATAATTAGGGGACTGGAGGCTAAAACATATGAAGAATGGTTGCAGAAACTCGGTATGTCTAGTTTAATGAAAAGAAGGACTAGGGGAGACATGATAGCAGTGTTCCAATATCTCAGGTACTGCCACTAAGAAGAGGGAGTCAAGCTGTTCTCCAAAGTACCTGAGGGCAGGACAAGAAGCAATGGGTGGAAACTAATTAAGGAGAGAAGCAACTTAGAACTAAGGAGAAATTTCCTGACAGTTAGAACAATTAATCAGTGGAACAACTTGCCTGCAGAAGTTGTGAATGCTCCAACACTGGAAATTTTCAAGGAAATGTTGGATAGCCATTTGTCTGAAATGGTGTAGGATTTCCTGCCTGGGCAGGGGGTTGGATTAGAAGCCCTCCAAGGTCCCTTCCAACTCTGTTATTATGAAATTATGTTAATCCTGCAAATGTCCAGACTGGTTTCAGTGGTGGGATTCAGCCGGTTTTTTTCGGATCACACAAACTGGTAGCAGCGACTGTAGGATGCTCCGCCCACCCATCTGGACGTAATGCACAACTACTGTACATGCACAGAAGGATGTGGGCATGCCCAGAGGTCACATTTGCGAACTGGTAGGGAAGGGAAGTGAATCCCACCTCTGAGTGGTTTGTTCACATCACAGATCCAGATAGTGATGTCATTCCTGAATGAAGTTCCTCACTGAAAGACTAGCGCAGTCTTAGACGCCAAGCAAATCTTATTTTAAACTGAACAGGTTTTTATGTATATTCTTCCACATGAGTTTTAAATTGCTCCTATTAGAAAAAAAAAGAGCCTGCAGTTTCCGTAACAATGAGGATAGCCAAATTATAATACCTGATATGGAATTTACGATATATGATTTGGAATATGTGCCTCTCTATTACCACGAAATGCTTAAAGCTATAGCTGCTGCTTATTCATATTTTCCGAGTGTGGCCAATTCAGGAAAAGGGCCGAAGGAAAGCAATTTCAAATGCGTTTTGCATGGTAGTCAAGTTTCCCCGAGAATGCCAGGAATTAATTTAACCAGCGCAAAACTAGACATCATGGGCCACTGATGGGTGATAGGCATGTTTTGATAACTGCGTAGAATTTGTAATGAAGAGGTTTAAAGGAGTTAATCTCCGCGGAATTCTTTCAAAACCCAAAGCAGCACCAATTAGCTAGGCTTAGCAAACATGTTTCAGACATTAAGATCCAGCTGAAGGTTTTCCATCCATCCCTTCATCCTCTTGCTTGTGAGAACATTTGCATATACAGAGAATCAAACTCACCAGTGGATTTATATGAAGGGAAATGCATGAATTTCACATTCGGCGCTAACTCTAAAATATTGATTTAAGCAAACCGCTTGGTGCTTTTTTTTTACCTTCCCTGACTTTTTAAGAGGGGACTGAATTAACGGCTTCGTGCATTTAATCTAAGAGTAGCCCAAATTTACAGCTAGCCTGAGCGGTGGGTTAGGGGAGGGGACCAAGTGAGAGATTTGCATGAATTTCAGCTTCCTTGAAATTCTAATTGCCTTATTTGTGAGATATTGCCGGATAATAATTCATAATTCAATAAATGAAACTCGCTAGTTATTAGTGGGAAATAAGACCGCAAATGACATATATATATATATATATATATATATATATATATATGTATATGTATATGTATATGTATATGTATATGTATATGTATATGTATATGTATATGTATATGTATATGTATGTATGTAAGTCTTTGGTTATTCGGGTTTTCTCCCGCGTAAAATTGGAAGTGTCTTGCTGACGTTTCGACGAAGTCTCATTCGTCATCTTCAGGTTTCAGCTTCGTGCTTCTGGGAGCAATGTGTGATTGCAGCTGTTTCTTCCTTTTTAACTGCTAGTGGGGGTTTGAACTGACCAAGCCCCCACCCAAACAGGACACACACCCATCCAATCAGAGCACAAAAATACCCCCATCCAATCAGAGCACAGCCAAGCTCCCACCCAATCAGTTCAAACCCCCACAAACACCCGCGAAAAACTCAGAAAACATATATATATATATCTATATCTTTTTCGCAATAAGACATTCAAAGGAAAACATGTTTATTAAACGACTGAACATTTGTTTACTATGATTTAAAGGCAAAGGGCTATACATTTTTTTTGAACTCTACATTTTTAAGCCAGCTGATGTTAATAACGACGTTTTGGGCTGATACACTGCTCAAATGCTTCAGTTTTGCCATTATGACATTTTGACTTAAAAAAATCATAGACCGATCATGTATTAAATTATATTCTGTTTTAAAGGAGAAAAAAACCAAACTGAACGAAAATTAAACATCAATATTAAAAATTGCAAATTGGTTTTAAGAAAACAATGATAAGGGTTTTTTTTCCCCATATGGAATTCACATGGACCAAAAAACCCCACAATCAAATTATGTAACAGTATGTCTGCGCTTAAGATAAGAACATAAAAAACCCTCTTACAAATTCAAGGAAATAACACACAAAATAAAATAATAATAATAATAAAAGTATTAATATTATTCACTGTTAGACTACTTTTCCCCAGCATCATACTGTATATACTAGTAAGAATTTAATGCTGACAGTGCTTCATTCATGAATGAAGAGATGACAAGGAATCTGAGGTTTAGAAAAAAAACATAAAATTTAAATATCTATAAAGTCTGCTAAGCGGGGCAATAAAACAACACTGTTTATGATTCAATGGTGCATGAATTTTGAAGGACTGGAAACTGAGTAAGAAAAAATAATGAGATGTGGCAGAAGATGGTTATTCTGTCCCCCCTCGCCTCCATCCGAGCGATGACTTAATTAGCCGAAACTATCAGCTCTGGCAGCAAACTAGCGAGCTCTGGCAGCAAACTAGTGAGCGTCTGCCAAGTGTCTCTGTTATCTCCCTTGATGCTGATGAGTCACCCAGGAACAAACAGTACTTCAGCTCTTAGTTAAGCAGTTAATTTGCCTGCTATGAAGAGGCACAGCAGCTCTTGCTGCCTTTATATCCTGTGGGGTGTGGCTCCATGACTCAGCACTTCCTAGGCCTGCCCCACCCCTGCTTCTGTTGTTCCCGCCTCTCCTGCCTATGGAACCTAGGGTCCAGCCAGGCCTGATTGCCATCAGCTGGGTCAGGAGGTGTGACCTGGGAGGGGAAAGAGTCAGGGGAGGGAGGCCTTGTTATCTCTTCCACCTGGCCTGCCTCTGGCTCCTAGAGCTGAGCCAGGGAAGCCAGTGCTCCCGAGGTAAGTCCTGATGGCCTTTCCCCCTCACTTTCTTAGTCACTTTCTGGCAGGGGGCCCAGCTCAGGGGGCGCAGACAACAATGGTGGAGTTCTCCATTTCCAAAAAAAAGCCTCAAAAATGGGCTGAAAAAACCTTCAAAAACAGACCAAAACCCCTCGAAAATAGGCCGAAAAAAGCCCCAGAAATAGGCTGAAAAAAAGACTGGTAAAGCCCCCCCCACCTCAAAACAAAAACCAAAAAAACAACAACAAAAGGCTCGAGAAAAGGTAGGTCAAAAACTCTTCTAAATTTAGGTGTGTCTTATAATCAGGTGCATCTTATAGTTCGAAAAATACGGAACATTTTTATCTGGATGCAACTATTCCTGAATATCATTGAGAGTTCATGTTACATTTTCCAAGAGAACAGGTCTGTCACATCTCACCCTTTGGAATAACAACAATAACAATAATAAAAGTTTGCTCAATGGCAATAGAATATTTAAGGAATTGGGAAGAATGAAATGGAGGGTTTCGAATTCAAGCCTTGAAGGCTTTTACAAGAGTTATTTTTTCAACCATCGTTATCAAGAACTTCTCTATCTATAAACTGAGTCATGCACAAGGGAACAGAAAATGGCATTTGGAACATACAAGGACATGTTTTTGATAGATTTATCTTTTTCATGCACTCGTTTATAGACCAAAATGTATGAAGAGAATTTAAAACAGAACATGAAAGATAAGCAAAAAAAGGAACTTCCTTGCTTCCTTCCTTCCTTCCTTCCTTCCTTCCTTCCTTCCTTCCTTCCTTCCTTCCTTCCTTCCTTCCTTCCTTCCTTCCTTCCTTCCTTCCTTCCTCCATTCCTTCATCCCTTCTCCATCTCCATCTTTCTTCCTGCCTGCCTCCCTCTCTCTCCCCCTTTCTTTCTTTCTTTCTTTCTTTCTTTCTTTCTTTCTTCATTCCTTCCTTCCTTCCTGCCTTCCTTCCTTCCTTCCTTCCTTCCTGCCTGCCTCCCTGCCTGCCTGCCTCCCTCTCTCTCCCTTTCTTTCTTTCTTTCTATCTTCCTTCCTTCCTTCCTTCCTTCCTTCCTTCCTTCCTTCCTTCCTTTCTTCCTTCCTTCCTTCCTGCCTCCCTGCCTGCCTCCCTCTCTCTCCCTTTCTTTCTTTCTTTCTTTCTTTCTTTCTTTCTTTCTTTCTTTCTTTTCCTTTCCTTTCTTCCTTCCTTCCTCTTTCTTTCTTTCTTTCTTTCTTTCTTTCTTCCTTTCTTTTGTCTATTTTCTTTCTTTCTTTCTTTCTTCCTTTCTTTCCTCCCTCTCTCTCCCCCTCTTTCTTTCTTTCTTTCTTTCTTTCTTTCTTTCTTTCTTTGTTCCTTCCTTCTTTCCTTCCTTCCTCCCTCCCTCCCTCCCTCTCCCCCCCTCCCTCCTCCTTTCTTTCTTTCTTTCTTTCTTTCTTTCTTTCTTTCTTTCTTTCTTTCTTTCTTTCTTTCTCTCTCTCTCTCCCTTTTGAAAGATTGTTTCTGTCAGTTAAGGGTGAAAACTGATCAAAGCCTGCAGTGCTTAACTGGAATGTAAACATTTTCCTGTGTTGCCTCCCATTTCAAGGGAGAGAGAACAAAAGAGAACTTTCTCTGGGTCCTGGCTCAGGAGAAAGCAAAATCCAGAAGAACTCAGAGAATTCCTTTCCGAAAGCGAGGAAGACAATGACTTTGTTCTGACCTTCTCCCCAGATGCCTAGTGAGTAAACAGCAATGGCTGGAAGATGAATTTTCTACTCAGGCTGAAGCATCAGAGAAGCTGCCCCATTCATCATCTAAATGAAATATATTCCAAGACCATGGACAGAGACCAGATGGCACCCGGCTTTACCACTTTTTTCGCCTGCATTAACCGCCACCGAGAAAGACTCCACATGATAGCTCTCTTTGCTAACCGTTTCTGTGGGCTGTGATCAATTTTCATCTGGCTCCAATGCCATGCTAGGGCGAGGCCTACCAAAGTCTCGTGGAGGATAAAACATATTTTAGATGTCACGGCCGGGGAACGAAGCTACAAAGGTACTTCGGTTCTCTTTGGGATTGGAATTGTTACATGGAGAGAATGCTGCCTTTGCAGAGAAAGAGATATGACAGGGAAAGAAGTGCAATTCCACCCCCACCCCACCCCCGTCAGCTTTTACCCACATTAAAAAAAAAAAAAATCTAGGGCTGAAATCTGATTTCCTAAACTTGCTTTAGCCACGACACAGATTTCTTTTTTTCTGACCCATTCTGATTAACATTGGAGTGTATTTCAGTGGGAATGAGGGCTTGGCAAGGATTTTGTCTTCCTTCCTTCCTTCCTTCCTTCCTTCCTTCCTTCCTTCCTTCCTTCCTTCCTTCCTTCCTTCCTCTCTGCCTCCCTCCCTCCCTCCCTCTTCCCTGCTTTTCCTCCCTCCCTCTCCCTTCCTTCATCCCTTCCTCCGTCCTCTTCCTTCCTTCTTTCCTGCCTGCCTGCCTTTCCTTTCTCCTTCCCTCCCTCCACCTTCCTTCCTCCATCCATTTTCCTTCCTCCTTCCATCCCTCCTCCATCTTCCTTCCTTCTTTCCTTCCTCCATTCCTTCATCCCTCCTCGAGCTTCCTTCCTTTCTTCCTGCCTGCCTTTCCTTTCTCCTTCCCGCCATCCACCTTCCTTCCTTCCTTCCTCCCTCCCTCCCTCCCTTTTCCTTCCTTCCTCAATCCCTCCATCCCTCCATTCATTTTCCTTCCTTCCTCCTTCATCCCCCATCCATTTATTTCCTTCCTTCCTTCCTTCCCTCCCTCCCTCCCCCCTCCCATGTGATAGTATTTTTGACTGCATACTTCCTGATCGCACAAATTGCAGTTACAAAAAACATTATTTTCCCTATTTGCCTGTCTCAGTTCAGTCACTTATTGTGTCCATCTCTCTCTCCGAAGCATCATAAATCAGCAAATCTGTTTTTCTGTATTGTTGGATGAATGCATCTTTTGAATAATGAAGTGCTTTTGTAGGCATTGGTACTTTGACTTGAGCACTCTCCTGCTAACGCTTAACAAAACACCAGCATCGCTTATTCTTTTCCTTTCTTGATTTTTTAACGCTTTTGAAATAGAGGAATAAAGTATCTGCCAAACCCCTCCCCCACAATACCTTCCAACACATTTACACACATACAATTAATTGAATTTCTGTTCAGAGTTTCCTGCAACTGAAGTGTTTTGCCACAATTCACTTTATTCCTACAATTATCATCATTAACTTTTCAGCCGCCAGTGCAATTTCAGGTGCTCTATAATGCTGCCTTTCAGATACTACCCATACACTGTACATAAGCCACAGAGAATTTGCACAAAGTAAATGTGTAATTTTTTTTTAACCTGATTCCCTTTCATCTTGAGAAACTGTATTAGTCCCCCCACCACCACAAATAGCTTGGCAACTAAGGATCCTTAGGATTAGAAGGAGGAGGGGGAAAGGCCCTTGGTTTATTCACCATTTGTGATGCAGCTGTTCAAAGTGGATTAGAATTAAAAGACCTGGGTTCAAATTTCCACATAGCTATGAAGATCGTTCATTATCAATCCCAACAGACACTCACAGCTAACGTGTCCCAAAGGTGCTTTTTCAAGAGGCAACAGGACTTTTTGGTTTTTTTCTTTGAAGACGTTTAGCTTCTCATTCAAGAAGTTTCTTCAGCTCTGACTGGATGGTGGGGAAATGGAAGGATTTATATTCCTTGCAGACAGCTGGTCATTTGCATCCTTTTAGTGGATCGTTAAGGCCACCTGGAGGTTTATTTGTGTCCTCAGAATCACCCGAGTAGTGCAAATGGATGTGCAGCCTTCTTGGAACAGTTGAAAGGACTGTGTTGTAGATTGGAGATAGATGATGTCATATCCCTGCCTCTCTGTTGAGAGAGGGCTGTTCAGTTTTGACATTGATGGCCTCTTTGATCCCTCTTTCAAACCAGCAGTCGTCCCTGTCCAAAATGTGGACTTTGCTGTCTTCAAAAGAGTGGGCTTTGTCTTTTAAATACAGATGGACTGCTGAATCTAGTCCTGATGGGTTTGTTCTCCTATGTTGTGCCATGTGTTTATGACGTGACTGTTTTGTTTTCCCAGTGTACAGATCTGTACATGGCTCACTGCACTGTGCTGCATATACCATGTTGCTCAGTTTGTGTCTGGGTGTTTTATCCTTGAAGTGGACAAGTTTCTGTTTTAGTGTATTCTTGGGTTTGAAGTGTGCACATACGTTGTGTTGGCTGAAGATTCTCCTGAGCTTGTCTGATAGTCCTGTAATGTATGGAATGACAACGTTGCTTCGTTTATCGTTCTCTTCATTGTCAATCATGACCATGACCTAGATGCCTGAAAATCTTCATAGACACTCACAGCTAACTTCTTGTGAATTATAAAAGGAGATGATGTCATGTGAACAGCTTACTGACTCCCTCTCTCTTTTGTATATCTTTAATTAGTGGTATCCCTAGATAACACCCTCTCTATGGCCTACAATCAGCTCAGCAAAGACTAAAATCCAGGAAAAGCTTTCTTAGGTTGATGGATGACTTTGAAGAATTTGAAAGCAGAGTTGACCTTCGGAAAGCTACAAAGGGGGGCTCCAGTGACGTCACCCTCCTGCTGGGTGCTCTAACAGAGCACTCCGTGTTAGAAGATTGTAAAAGACAGTGAAACAGAAAATAAATCACTGTTCACTGAGCTTAGCATAATCTCTGGGTGAAAGAGGTTATCAGAATTGTGGAAGAGTGGCAGGTCTGACAGGGGGTTTGCTCTCAAGAGCGAATTTTCCTGGATTTATGACCCCACCGAATTCCACTCCTTCCAACTTCAGCACGCCCCTGTTTTAATCAGGGAAAAGGAGAGGAATGTCGCTTCTGCTCTAGAGGACTTATTAAATTGATTGATATTCCAAGCAGACGGGAATTTCACAAGCGTTCGATCTTTGATGCAGAATCAGCACGGCAAGTACCGACTCCCTTTTTGAAACTTGAAACCCTTCTTTGTCTTTGATTAATTGACTTTTAAAATGGCGTCTAAAAGTGAAAGTAAAATTTTTTTAGTAAGATGAAGCAGCGTTACTTGTGGATTGTTACAAACGGAGTTTTTTTATACTGAAAGGAGGGAAGGAGAGTTATTAAGTTTGAATTCCTGATTCTTTTGAAGACAGAATGGCAGCTAAACCTTTAAAGCCTTCTGGAAGAAGGGGATCTGAACCAAGTCTTGAGGAAATATTGAAAGAACAATTAAAACTTTCTGAAGATAGGCAAAAAGAGATGATGGAGAATTTTAATGCAAAAATAAGAGAAGATATTCTTATGGCAGTTCAAGGACTGAGTAAAAAAATTGAAGGATTGGAAGTGGAAATGCAACAGATCTCTCAGTCAAATAAGCATTTAGAAGACGAAATGAAAGGTGTTCAGAAAAAAGTGGATCAAAATGAAGATCAGGTTGTGATATTACAATATAAACTTATGGAAGGAGCTCTTAGAATTCGTGGTATGCGAGAAGAGCGTGGAGAAGACTTAAGAAAAATTATATCAGAAGCATTGGCTGAATTTATTGAAGCGGACCCCCAAGAGGTAGCTTACCAAATTGATAAAATATATAGAGTTAATTCTTGGATTGCAAGACAGAGAAAGCTTCCTCGGGACATTGTGGTTTATTTTGTGAAAAGGACTATGAGAAATCAAATTCTGCAAGTTTCATATCAGACAACTTTAAAAATTGGAGAACAGGAGTTGAAGGTGTTGAAAGAGATTCCTTCAAAGATGTTAAGAGACAGGAAGGAATTTGCTTTTTTTACACAAGAACTTAAAAAACATCAGATTCAATTCAGATGGGAGGTGCCAGTTGGACTGACACTATTCTATCAAGGAAGGAGATATAGAATTGACACTGTTTTAAAGGCAAAGGATTTTCTTTCTACAGTTTTGAAAGTCGAAATAGAAGTGATAGAAAAACTTCAAGAGACTCAAGAAGGCGTGGTGACCCAAGAGCCTTTATTGCTGCCAGTATTAGAGGAACCACAAGAGCAAAGGGTGACAAGAGGAGCCCTTAAGCGTAAAGAAGAGCAACAGTCTCAAAGTAAAAGTCAGGATCCCATTATGGAAGCTGTGGGAGGAGCTAGACGGAAGATACCGGAGGAGGAGCTTCCGTTGTCTGCTTCAAAGCTTCAGGAGGCCAGTAATGGCAAATAGAATCTTGTCATGGAATGTTAATGGCTTGAATTCAGCTCAGAAAAGAAGGAAAATATTTCACTACTTGAAACAATTTAAAAATGATGTGATTTGTTTGCAAGAGACACATATAAAATTATCAGACCAAAAATATTTAATTAATTCAAAATTGGGTAACCATTTTGTTGCATCAGCTTTGGAAAAGAAGCATGGAATTGTTGTATATATCAGGAAGGATATACCAGCTAAGCTAATTGAGGCAGATATTCAAGGAAGATTTATTGCTATTGAACTGGTGATAGATGCAAAAGACTTTGTTGATAGGTATTTATGCACCTAATCAGCAACAAGAAAAGTTTTACAAAATGTTACATGAGAGGTTGACCCTCTGGGATTATAGTTCGTTTATTTTATTAGGAGACTGGAATGGAGTAATTGATACAAGAAGGGATAAGAGAACCTCCTCCAAGAAGATACCTATACATGCAAAATTACCAAAATCCTTTTTTGAAATGATGGAAGACTTTGAGTTTAGAGATATATGGAGGTTACGGAATCCAGATGAGAGAGATTTTACTTTTTTTTCTGATAGGCATCAATCTTTTTCACGCATTGATTTTATTTTAATTTCTAATGACTTGCTTTCTAGGGTGAAGAAAACGAAGATATTTCCGAGGTGTTTAACTGACCATAGCCCAGTATGGATGGAATTATTACAAGGGAAAAAAGGTGGTAGAACATGGAGGTTGAATGAAAATCTGTTTAGATATGAGGATAATGTAACTTATTGTAAGAAACAGTTAAAAGAATTTTTTGATTTTAATATGTACAAAGGGACACCTATAGGAACTGTGTGGGAAGCGAGCAAAGCGTTTATTAGAGGGATATTGATTTACTTGGACAATAGGCAAAGGAATAATAAACAAAGGCAGCGTAGATATTTGGAAGAAGAAATTCAAAGGAAGCAACAGTTATTAATTCAAAACCCACAAGATCATAAACTTAAAGAGGCTATAAAAATATTACAGAGTCAATTTAATATGTTAATGGCAGACCAGGTGGCAACGAATATACAATATGCTAAACATAATACCTTTTGTAATGCAAATAAACCTGGGAGATGGTTGGCATATAATTTAAGGAAGAAACAGAAAGCACGTGTCATACAAAAAATAGAATATAAAGGTAAAGAGATATACCAACAGGATAAAATTAAAAAGGCATTCTCAGAATTTTATACTGCACTATATGCAAAAGACAAAATATTGGATAGGGACATTTATGATTATTTGAAAGATTATAAGGTGAATATTCTAACATTAGAACAGAGGGAGGAGCTGAACCGGCCGATAGCTACTGGAGAAATAGTGGAGGCAATTAAACAATTAAAAATGGGGAAAACCCCTGGTACAGATGGTCTTACAGCAACTTATTATAAAAAAACACAGGATGAAATATTAGGCCCACTTAAAGAATTATTTAATCAGATACAATTAGGAGTGGGAATACCCCCGTCATGGAAAACATCTTTTATTTCACTGATACCGAAGAGGAGCAAGACTGCTCTAAACCTGGTAACTATAGGCCGATTTCACTTTTAAATAATGATTATAAGATTTTTGTAAAAATAATAGCAAATAGATTAATGTTAGTTTTACAACAAAGAATTCATACTGATCAATCTGGTTTTATAAAAGGGAGGCAGATGAGGAATAATGTTAGACAGATTATTAATATATTGGAATATTTGGAAAAGAAGAATACTTCAGCGGCACTTATTTTTTTGGATGCAGAGAAAGCCTTTGATCGATTGCATTGGGATTTTTTATTTAAATTAATAGAAAATGCAATTTGGAGACTGTTTTATTAGAATAATTAAAGCGATTTATGGAGAGCAAACAGCACAGATTATAGTAAATGGTAGTTTGACAGAAGTTATTAAGATTGCGAAAGGAACAAGACAGGGATGTCCCTTATCACCATTATTGTTTGTTTTGACTCTGGAACCATTATTAGATAAAATACGAGAATTAATGGAAAAAGAGGAATTAAGATTAGACAATATGAGTACAAAGTTAGAGCTTTTGCAGATGATGTAGTGGTTACGTTAACGAATCCTATAAATTCAAGTAGATTTTGTTGGAAGTAATTGATAAATATGGAAAGGTATCAGGATTTAAAATAAATCAGAATAAAACAAAAGTGATAATTAAAAATATGTCTATACAACAGAAACAAAAACTAGAGGAAATGACAGGATTTGAGGTAGTAAAAAAGGTTAAATATTTAGGGGTCTATATTAGCTCATCGAACAAGAAACTTTATAAGAATAATTATGACTTGCTATGGCAAAAAGTTCAGAATGATATGAGTGGCTGGAAGAAATTGCAGTTATCCCTATTGGGAAGGATTGCGGCTATTAAAATGAATGTGTTACCTAGATTTTGTTTCTGTTCCAGATGATACCTATAATTAAAAAGGATAAAAATTTGGAAGATTGGCAGAGTGGGATTAATAAATTTATATGGCAGGGTAAAAAGGCGAGGTTAAAATGAAAATAATACAGGATTCACGGGAAAGAGGTGGTTTAAGAATGCCTAACTTTAAACTATATTATGAAGCAGTAACCCTTTCAGTAATAAGTGACTGGTTTAACTTAACAGAGGAAAGAATTTTGAATATAGAAGGTTATGACTTGTTATATGGATGGCATGCGTACTTATTTTATGGAAAAAAGTGGATAGGGCTTTTAAGAATCATGTGTTGAGAAGTGCTCTTTATGGTCTGGAATAAATATTCCTATAAATTAGATTACAAGATTCCTATATGGGCGAGCCCTAGACATGCAATAGAGAATATAAATATAGAACAGAAACAGGAAATGATTACATATAAAGAACTTTTGTATGCTGAAGGAGGTAGATTGCAATTAAAATCATTACAGGTATTAAAATGAAGAAGGAGGAATTATACTTGGTTTCAATATGGGCAAATAAGTGCTAGATGGAAAGAAGATCAAAAATTGGTATAATGCAAAGGAGGAAAATTTAATAAAGCAAATTAGAAATCAGACCCAGGAGCATATAAAGAGATTGTATAATGTGTTGCTTGAAATAGATTCGAAAAGGATTTGGTAAAGGATTGTATGATAAAATGGGCACAGAATATTCAGGAACCAATAATGTTGGAAACATGGGAGAAAATCTGGGTTAGAAATGTTAAGTTTACACAAGCACAGAATTTAAGGAAAATTTTTATAAGATGTTTTATAGATGGCATTTAGATCCCAAAAAATTATCATGTATGTATCCTAATATCCAAGCGAAATGTTGGAGGTGTGATTGTGATGATGCTACATATTTTCATATTTGGTGGACTTGCAAGAAAATTAAGGTCTTTTGGATAAGAATTTGGTGGATTATTCAAAATGTACTGAAGAAGAAGATAAAGTTCCTGCCACAATTTTTCCTTTTGGGAATTATAATGGATTGTACAGGGATTGAGACTAAATTGATTTTGAACTTAATAACAGCAGCAAGACTGTTGATTGGACAATACTGGAAGAAAGAAGAGATACCTACAATAGAAGAATGGATATTGAAAGTTATTAATTTGGCTGAGATGGCTAAAATCTCAGCGTTTTTAAAAGACAATACGCAGGAAAGATATTTAATTGAATGGAAAAAATGGATTGATTATCTACAAAATAGATATCAGATTAAGAAATATCAGATTGCCTTTGAATAATTAGAAAGTTATTTTATGTAATGGGGAGGGGGTTGGGAGATGAAAAGCTTTGGATGTGGTTATTTGGATTGGAAGGGAAAATTTTATTCTATGTTTGGTTTATGTATAACTTTACCTTGTGATTGACCCGGGAAGCCGGGGGGTGGGGGAGGGAGGGGGGTGTTTTGGTTTTTTTTGGGAGGGAGGGGGAAAAAAGGGGGAAAAATGTTTTTGTTTTTTTAAAACTCTTTCAATAAAAAAAAAAAAAGGAAAGCTACAAAGAACCAACATTGGATGGAACCAACAGAGGAGCTGGCACCTGGGTCAGATGAAAGCTGGGAAGTATGAAAATCATTGAATAGACTGCACAGCTACAACAAGATCCAGAGAAACTCTGAACAAGTGTGGTTATCCGGTGGCTTTCGCTCTTTGCAATTGTGCTATTGGACACTGCACACCAGAAATACTAGACACAAGGGCATTTTGTCCCAAATGCCAACACTCTGCTAAACAACTAATTCCCACAACACTGTCAAACTATATACTAAGACTGCATTACTATTCTTCTTCTCATCCTTATTAACTATCTCCTCCCGCTTATGACTATAACCATGTTGCTTGTATTTTTATGATTTATCATATTTTTCAGAGTATAAGACACACTCCCCCCCCCAAAAGAGGGTGAAAATTTGGGTGTGTCTTATACACCGAATATAGCCCTGCCCACCCACCAACCCCCCAGAAAATGGGGTGTGCAGTGGCAGCAATAGGCTATGGCAATCCCTGCAGTCTGAAACAGCTGGTCTTCGGGATGCCGATCCAACTGACAATCAGCTGCTTGTGCTAATCAGCCTGTGCTGAAGTTGAAGCTGAAATGGGCTGTTTGCTGCAAGGAGGCAAATTGCTGGGAGGCAGAGGCAGATTTTTTTTTCTTGTTTTCTTCCCCAAAAAAGGTAGGTGTGTCTTATAGTCCGGAACGTCTTATACTCCAAAAAATACAGTATATTGTTCTGTTTGTTTCCTAGTATGATTTGATTGCTTATTAGTAACCTATGACTATCACTAAGTGTTGTATCTTATGATTCTTGATGAATGTATTTTTTTTCTTTTTTCTTTTCTTTTTTTCCTTTTATGTACACTGAGAGCATATGCACCAAAGACAAATTCCTTGTGAGTACAATCACATGTGGCTATTCTATTCTATTCTATTCTATTCTATTCTATTCTATTCTATTCTATTCTATTCTATTCTATTCTCTATTTTCTATTCTATTTTCTATTCTATTCTATTCTATTCTATTCTATTCTATTCTATTCTATTCCCATTCCCATTCCCAATCCCTATCCCTATCCCTATCCCTATCCCTATCCCTATCCCTATCCCTATCCCTATCCCTATTCTATTCTATTCTATTCTCTATTTTCTATTCTATTTTCTATTCTATTCTATTCTATTCTATTCTATTCTATTCTATTCTATTCTATTCTATTCTATTCTATTCCCATTCCCATTCCCATTCCCAATCCCTATCCCTATCCCTATCCCTATCCCTATCCCTATCCCTATCCCTATTCTATTCTATTCTATTCTATTCTATTCTATTCTATTCTCTATTTTCTATTCTATTCTATTCTATTCTATTCTATTCTCTATTTTCTATTCTATTCTATTCTATTCTATTCTATTCTATTCTATTCTCTATTTTCTATTCTATTTTCTATTCTATTTTCTATTCTATTCTATTCTATTCCCATTCCCATTCCCAATCCCTATCCCTATCCCTATCCCTATCCCTATCCCTATCCCTATCCCTATCCCTATCCCTATCCCTATCCTATCCTATCCTATCCTATCCTATCCTATCCTATCCTATCCTATCCTATTCTATTCTATTCTATTCTATTCTATTCTATTCTATTCTATTCTATTCTATTCTGTTCTGTTCTGTTCTATTCTAGTGATGTGCAAACAACCATACATATATATACCTGCACTTTGTATCCCGGTCAGTGCATAGTTGAGGACATCATAGTAGTGTGACAAAATGCAATTAATGTTGCTAGTTTCTGGGTGAGATCTGTTTCATTTGTGCATATTATAACCCGGGGTAAAATCCTTTTTTTTTTTACTACCGGTTCTGTGGGCGTGGCTTGGTGGGTGTGGCAGGAGAAGGATACTGCAAAATCTCCATTCCCACCCCACTCGGGCCAGCCAGAGGTGGTATTTGCTGGTTTTCCGAACTACACAAACTTTCAGCTACCGGTTCGTCAGAACCTGTCAGAACCTGCTGGATTTCACCCCTGTTATAACCTTGTATTTTACATTTTAAATCGTACATCATATACTATGCCTTATTTTAATGGTGATGCTTCTGACACAAATAAACAAATAAACAAATCTCTGACTTCTTTACTTCCCTGAGTGAGAGAACAATAGTGAGCCCTTTTCAAAGAGTGTAGCTGGCTCTTCTAGAGTTCCTTCAAATAAAGTTTGAAGAGAAACATGCTAATAGCATTCCTCGGGTTAGGCCTTATGACCATTGGGTGACTGCGACAGCTCCATTCTTGAGAAGCACAGTGTGTTGTCTCGGATGCACCATTTATTTTATTCTTTTTTTTATTTTATTTTTAATTCAATTTGTGCCTTGCCTTTCAGCTCCAGCAGAGCACTCAAAGCCATTAACCATATCTTGAAAAATATAAACAGAATATCAGCACTGAAAAGGACAAATTAAAAGGAATAATAAGGCCCCGATGCCACATCTGACCTTTCATCTGCCAGAAAAATTCAGTATTGAGATTTAAAAAAAAGAAAAAGGAAGTAGAAGAAGAACAGAGTTTAGGACGGTCAGAATTATTTATTTAGTTATTTAGTTATGTATTTTAATTTTTTTATTTATATATTAAATTTATATTGGCGACTCAAGGCAGCTTACAAGAATATAAAAGCCTCATATTAAAAAAATAAAAATAAAAGAGAGAATCATATAATAAATTAATAAAATAAAATAACCCCTGCCCCAGCAACAGCACATCACACAAGCCATTTAATGGGCTCCATCCCATTCTGCATTCCCCAGGCCTGCTGGCAGAACCGGGTCTTCAGCACCTTCCGGAAGAGTATCAGAGTGGGAGCCATTCTATCTCTGGGGCGGGATGATGTTCCAGAGAGAGGGAGCTACCACAGAGAAGGCCTTTATTCTGGGTCCCACCAGGTGTACCTCCCTAGGGGATGGGACCCACAACATTCCTTGCCTCCCTGCTGTGGTGGGTCAGGTAAATGTGACCGGCAAGAGATGGTCCCTTAGATAACCTGATCCCAAGCCATGGAGGGCTTTAAAGATGACAACCACAACCTTAAATTGCATCCAGAAGCAAATCGGCAACTCCTGCAGGAGAGGTGATCCATATGCACACCGAGGTCTGCACAAAACCACGTGGGCTGCTGCATTTTGAAGCAACTGGAGCTTCTGGATGTTCTTCAAGGGCAGCCCCATGTTGCAATAGTCATGTTCTGTCCCCCCTCGCCTCTGTCCGAGCGATGGATTAATTAGCCGGCACTATCAGCTCTGGCAACGAACTAGCGAGCGTCTGCCAAGTGTCTCTGTTATCTCCCTTGATGCCGATGAGTCACCCAGGAACAAACAGTACTTCAGCTCTTAGTTAATCAGTTGATTTGCCTGCTATGAAGAGACACAGCAGCTCTTGCTGCCTTTATATCCTGTGGGGTGTGGCTCCATGACTCAGCACTTCCTAGGCCTGCCCCACCCCTGCTTCTGTTGTTCCCGCCTCTCCTGCCTACAAAACCTAGGGTCCATCCAGGCCTGATTGCCATCAGCTGGGTCTGGAGGCGTGGCCTGGGGGGGGAAAGAGTCAGGGGATGGAGGCCTCGTTATCTCTTCCACCTGGCCTGCCTCAGGCTCCTGGAGCTGAGCCAGGAAAGCCGGTGCTCCCGAGGTAAGTCCTGATGGCCCTTCCCCCTCACTTTCCAAGTCACTTTCTGGCAGAAAGCCCGGCTCGGGGGGCGCAGACACAACAAGTCAAAGCGGAAGTGACTAGGGCATGAGTGACCGTGAATAGAAATTCTAGAACTCTTAGGATTTTAAAAGCTGCTATCCTAGAGCTCTTGGGGTTCTAGTAGTTGGAGGAATGGGTCCAATAAATGGGGCTAAGAATTTTATCCATGATCAAGGTGGATTATGAAAAATATGAATATATGTGGAACTTGGCTTAGAAGATTTAAACATTTACAACTGGGCAGCAGATGGTAATCAATATATACAATGGAGGCCCAAGTGAAGCCTTGAAATTCTACATACTGAATGCATGCACTTTTTTCATGATTCCTAGCTATAATATTTGACGGTATCATCTTTATGGCGTGGGCAGATGCAGGCAGATTTCATAGCATACGTGGATAATGTAGATAAGGAAAAATGCAGCTCTGAAATCTTTATTGTGCAATATTCTGTTCAGTGGAAAGACAGTGGTGAAAGGCTGGCTCAGAACAATGGAGGTTATAGTCTAATATCTGTTGGACATTAGGTTGAGTGGAAGCTGCATCACAGAGATATGTATCTGCATGAGGGGTGAAATGTAAAATTTGTTACTACCAGTTCTGTGGGTGTGGCTTGGATGGGGGTGGGTAATGTGACTGGGTGAGTGTGGCCAACTTTTTTTTTTATTTTTAAAAGCATTTTTTTAGCCGAAGAGGTTGTAAAAAATGCTTTTAAAAGCTTCTGACAGTCAGGCAACTCAGCTGGGTTCATCAGAGGAGCCTTTTAAAATATTTCTTTCTACAACCTCTTCGGCCAAAGAGGTTTTAAAAGCCACTGATGATCCCAGCTGAGCCGTGCGATCATCAGAGGCTTTTTTAAAAAACTTTTAAAAGCATTTTTTCGGTCAAAGAAAAAATGCTTTTAAAAGTAAAAAAAAACCCTCTGATGATCGCGCAACTCAGCTGGGCATGGGGAGGGCAGGGATTTTTGCTACCAGTTCTCCGAACCACTTGCTGCCATCGCTACTGATCCAGTTTGAACCAAGAGCATTTCACCCCTGAACTGCATGTTTAAATCATTTGATCATGGTAATTAACATAATGCCAATTAACATTGGGCTACAAACTCAAGAAGCAATGGGTGGAAACTAATCAAGGAGAGAAGCAACCTAGAATTAAGGACAAATTTCCTGACAGTGAGAACAATTAATCAGTGGAACAACTTGCCTCCAGAAGTTGTAAATGCTCCAACAATGGAAGTTTTTAAGAAGAGATTGGATGACCATTTGTCTGAAATGCTTTAGGGTTTCCTGCCTAACCAAGGGATTGGACTAGAAGACCTGCAAGGTCCCTTTCTTATTCTATTCTAACCCTACTGATTTCAATGAACCTCCTCAAAAGAGGACTAAATTTGGATTTCATTTTAAGTCAGACAGATCCATATTTCCATGGCAATATGGCATACTAAATATTTTACGCTCTTTCTTCTCTTTTCCAAATTTATGTTAGCTTCTTCCTTGACTTTCATGTGACAGTTACCATTTCCCTGATAATAAATTCATGACTTTCCCTCGCAATCTTCGTTTTCTCCCAATGAGTCTGATGAGTCCTTTATCTGTCTTTGCAGACAGTCATCTTTTCACATCAGCCACAAATATGAATTATAATCTCATCACCTACAATGACAGATGGCTTTAGGGAAGAGCTATCTATCTACAGCCAGTGGAGATCCATCGTATTTATATATGTAGCCGCGTATGAGTAAAAAAAAAAAACTAGACATAAGGTGTGAATTACAGAGCTCTGCAGGACAAAAAAGGTGGAGGGAACAGGTTTCTTGATAACACAGATGAGGACAACTCATTTAAGAAAAAGGCTCTGGAACCTAGTTCCTACAATTTGACTAATTATTCACACAGATAATATAAGACAAGTCGGTACGCTTGACCTCAGCCTTTGGATTAGATTCTAATTAGTTTTTAATCAAAGCACAGACGAAAGGCCACCTTGTCTCTTTGCTGCCGAACATATTTCTAAGGGGGAAAAAAAAGATTAAAAAGGAACTTACAAGGGAAAAACAGCCCTGCTAATTCTGACGGTAAAGCTACTGCATGTAAATGGAAAGCAAACCCTATTCCCTTCTGTCACTGAAGATGTTACCTTGTTGGGTCATGAGATGTCTTCAAAAATCAACCAAGCTCAGAGGGCAACAAGGACTTCCCATAAAATAAATCTTTCTCAAGTCCAATGGAGTAGTGTAGCAATGCTCTTCCACTTCCTAGATCATCATCTCCTTTTAATGACACCATAATCCCTTGTGGGGTGGAGTCTGGGCAACTAAACGGAGCTGAGTGATTACTGGCCCGATGCCCTTCCTGTTGCCAATGCGGAGTTATATTCAGCAGATATACTCTCATTGTGGCCAGAGAGAGATAAATATCTGCCTCTACCTAGGATCGAACTCACAGCCTCCTGATTGTGAGGCGAGAGCTCCACTTCTAGGCCACTGCACCACTCATTCCACTTCCTAGATATGGAAGGTATTTTTTTTTCCCTATGGGTGCTTCATTGGACATGGTTCAATAGAATAGAATAGAATTTATTGGCCAAGTGTGATTGGACACACAAGGAATTTGTTTTGGTGCATATGCTCTCAGTGTACATAAAAGAAAAGAAAAAGAAAAAGAAAGAAAAAAAATACTTCATCAAAGGTACAACATTTACAACACAAATGATGGTCATAGGTTGCAATTTAACCCTTAGTGATAGCAACAAAAAGTTCTAGTCATACAGTCATAAGTGGAAAGAGATGGGTGATGAAAACGATGAGATTAATAGTAGTGTAGATTTAGTAAATAGTTTGACATTGTTGAGGGAATTATTTGTTTAGCAGAGTGACAGCGTTCGGGGGAAAACTGTTCTTGTGTCTCGTTGTTCTGGTGTGCAGTGTTCTATAGTGTCGTTTTGAGGGTAGGAGTTGAAACAGTTTATGTCCAGGATGTGAGGGATCTGTAAATATTTTCACGGCCCTCTTCTTGATTCGTGCAGTATACAGGTCCTCAATGGAAGGCAGGTTGGTAGTAATTATTTTTTCTGCAGTTCTAATTATCTTCTGAAGTCTGTGTCTTTCTTGTTGAGTTGCAGAACCAAACCAGACAGTTATAGAGGTGCAAATGACAGACTCAATAATTCCTTTGTAGAACTGGACCAGTAGCTCCTTGGGCAGTTTGAGCTTTCTGAGTTGGCGCAGAAAGAACATTCTTTGTTGTCCTTTTTTGATGATGTTTTTGATGTTAACTGTCCATTTTAGATGTCGTGATATGATAGAACCTAGAAATTTGAAGGTTTCTACTAAAACACTAAAGTGAAGCATCTATCCGAAGCTCTGTTTGGTCTGATCTCCTTCCTGTTATTTTATTAACTCCACAGTCTAATTGAAATGCCCACCATCAGTTGCTAATTTTGATGCATTTCTGACATTTCATGAGGTATGAAATCATATGTGGGTTCAGAGTGTTCTCCTGAAATCTTGTGATGCTAGATAACCGACGGAATTATGTATGTTCTTCCTTCTTTCAGGTCTGAGACTGAGACGGAATGCTTGCCATTTATTGAGGACGTGTCTTCAGAATAGGGCCTCAGTCTCAGGATCACTTGTAGCTGGATCAGACCGAATTTGTTGTGGCTCCCACCCCCGAACCTGGCCCCATGCCCGAAAGTGCCTTGGAGCCGGGCCTGCTGCCAGAAAGCGACTCAGAGTCGGGCCTGCTGCCAGAAAGTGACTTGGACAATGCGGGGGAAGGGCCATCAGGACTTACCTCAGAAGCACCGGCCTCCCTGGATCAGCTCCAGGAGCCAGAAGCAGGCCAAGCGAAAGAGATAATGAGGCCTCCTTCTCCTGACTCTTTCCCCCCACAGGCCACGCCTGCAGACCCAGCTGACAGCAATCAGGCTTGGCTCAATCCCAGGTTTCATAGGCAGGAGAGAAGAGAACAACAGAAGCAGGGGAGGGGCAGGCCTAGGAAGTGCTGAGTCATGGAACCACACCCCACAGGATATAAAAGGCAGCAAGAGCTGGTGTGTCTCTTTGTATCAAGCAAATCCACGGATTGACTAGAGCTGAAGGTTGTGGCTCACCAGCGTCTTGGCAGCCAATGAGGGCTCTTGGCATACGCTGGCTCTTTTGCTGCCAGAGCTGATAAGAGCTGGCTAATTAAGCCATCATTCAGATGGAGGTGAGGAGGACATAACAGACTTGGCAGGAAATGTTTTGAATCTAAAAATGGAACAAGCGAAACTTTTATGTCAATGATGGCTAAGCTTTTTGTCATTGTGTGCCAGAAGTATGCTAGCACCCACAATGCATTGCACATGTGACGCCCCCTCATGCCCCACCCCCCTGTACATGCGTGCATGACCCCCCATCCTCCCCTGCCCTCCCCCTGCCCTCCCACATCCTCCCATGCATGTGCATGCTACCCCCCTGCCCTGTTTTGGGCCTAGTAGGCCTTCCTGCAGCCTCTTGGGACCAAAAATGGGGTGTGCACATGACCTCTCACCCCCCATGCATGTGCACACATCTTCCACATACACCACATACATCAGCTGGCCAACAGGAGGCATGTATGCATGTGCAGTATAGCTGAGCTGGGTGTTGTGACTCCAGCCCCCGAACCTGGCTCTATGCCCGAAAGTGACTCTGAAAGTGAGGGGGAAGGACCGATAAGGCTTACCTTGGGAGTACCGATTCCTTTGGCTCGGTTCCAGAAGCAAGAACCAGACCAGTCGGAGGACGTAATGAGGCTGTCATCCCCTGATTCCTCCCTTCCCCAGGTTACACTTTCAGACCCAGCTGATAATAATAATCAAGCTTGGCTTGACCCACACTTCAGAAGTTTAGAGAGGCGGTGTCATCAAAGGGAAGGGTGGGGCAGGAGCCCCACCCCACAGGATATATGAGGAGCTTTGGGACTGCTCTCACTCCACGGGAAGCAAAAGTTTAGCTGAACCGTTTCAAAAAGAGCTGAAAGTCTTGCTATGTGAGTCATTTGTTTGAACTTTGGCAGGCAGCTGCAATTTCTCTGCCAGGACTGATAAGAGCTGTGAATCCGCTGGCTGAAGGCCAGCTCGTGGGTCTGAAGTGGGGAAGGAGACAGTACACTGGGTGATGGCTCGTGTGCCCACAGAGAGGACTCCACATGGCAGCTGTGGCAAGCGTGCCATAGTTTCGCCATCTTGGTTCTATGTCATCTATAAGAAGATAATGAATTGCAGAAGCTCATCTATCCCACTATCCTAACAGATTCCTAGGTGGCCATTTTTGTTTTGGTTGCCAGTGAGCCTCTCATGTCCTCCAACTCTGATGATCTTCTCCTAGTTCTCTCTCTCTCTCCCCCCAATCCCATCATCAAAGCAAATATTTCACTTTTTCTGCTCAGCTCCTCTTTGGTGTTAGGGGCAGCAGCAGTTCTGTTCTCCAGCAAGAACTGACTAAGGAAGATACATGGAAGAAGAGAGAAGCAGAGAAAGTGGAGATTGGCCAGGGACGTGAGGAGAAAGCAGACAGCTGAGAAGGAAAACTTTCCTTTTATCCTTGATTCCGCCTCCTTCCTGAATCCTGAATAGTAAGAGAAATGCTCAGGGAGAGCTAAAGAATTGAAAACAACATACCCTATTTTTCGGAGTATAAGACGCACTCCCCCCCAAAAAAAGAGGATGACATTTTGGGTGCATCTTATACACTGAATATAGCCCTCCCCACCTGCCAGCCCCCACCCTTTGGCCTCTGCCTCCCAGCAATTTGCCTCCTTGCAGCAAACAGCCCATTTCAGCTTCAGCACAGCCCGATTAGCACAAGCAGCTGATTGTCGGTTGGATCAGCCTCCTGACCATCAGCTGTTTCAGGCTGCAGAGATTGCCATTGCCTATTGCTGTGCGCCCCATTTGCTGCAAGGAGGCAAATTACTGCGAGGCAGAGGCAGATTTTTTTTCTTGTGCTAATCAGGATGTGCTGAAACTGAAACGGGCTGTTTGCTGCAAGGAGAAAAATTGCTGGGAGGCAGAGGCAGATTTTTTTTCTTGTTTTCCTCCCCGTAAAAGGTAGGTGCGTCTTATAATCCAGAGCATCTTCTACTCTGAAAAATATGGTACTTTCTTGTCATCCTAAGGATAGGAAAAGTGACTCCTCAGAACTCTAGAGGTCAGCCTAGAGTCTTGCAATATTTGTCAGAATTACAAAAATGTCAATCATTTCCTCAATATTGAGTGTTTGATATTTTTATTTCATTTGCGGAATCTGTGTTCCCAGGTGACCTGGCATTTGGGCATTCATGTTGCCAGTCCCTGACTTTTACATATCAACGCATTCTGTATATATGTGCTTCATGGTATGGATTGGCTTTATGTCATAATCTGAATACTCTCTGCTGGCGGCAGTGCTCGTTTAGCCAGACTTTGAAATGACAATTGCAAAATTTTCTTTATTGAAAGATATTCTAGCAAGGAAAGGAGTGAATAAATGTCAACCTTTATTGAACCAATATCTCCTTATTTCACTTTCATATAAACTGACATTTGAAAGAAACACACAAACACACATACACACAGAACACACACTGACACACAATACAGAAAGTAGAAACCAGGAGCCTCTGAAAGGTAAAAGTAAAGGGTCCCCTCGGAAATAGGTGTTAGTCATTCCTGGCTCTAGGGGGTGGTGCTCATCTCCGTTTCAAAGCCAAAGAGGCAGCGCTGCCCGAAGACGTCTCTGTAGTCATGTGGCTGGCATGACTCAACGCCAAAGGTGCACGGAACGCTGTTACCTTCCCACCAAAGGTGGTCCCTATTTTTCTATTTGCATTTTTTATGTGCTTTCAAACTTTTAGGTTGGCAGAAGCTGGGACAAGTAACCGGAGCTCACCCCATTACGCAGGACTAGGGATTCGAACCACTGAACTGTCAACCTTTCGATCGACAAGCTCAAAGTCTTAGCCACTGAGCCACCGCACCCCTCTAGGAGCCTCTAAAGTGATAGCCTATTCACAGTAAGCACTGAGCCTTACTTTTTTCTTTTTTGAGTGAACATTGCATACTTACCTGATTCACTAAGGGTCAACTGGTGAAGTGTGCTAATTATGTGGTATGCAGCCTCTCTTCTTTCTCAGTTTTATTCTATAGCAATTGTGCTTTGTGAATCTGACCCAGATTCTAATAAAAAAAAATAAATAGGGATGGGCCAATTAAACTTTCCTTCCTTAAATCGTTCCCCAGAAAAATCCAGCTTTCTCTTCATTTCAATTAAAGAGATAAAAAGCCTCTATTGTTGTCAGTGGAGCCTTTTTACTCTTTGTCTAGTGGCTGTTGGAGGAAATAGTAGGGTAGAATAACACTTAAGAGGAATAAGAAAAGGATCGGTGTGCTAAATAGGTTAGATTTAAACCAATATGTACTTAGCCCTTTGACCCTAAACAAAGAGGACATTTTATAGCAAAGGAAAACTCTGGATTTGGAAGATATTTTTCAGAGCCGTAGTGGCACAGTGGTTAGAATGCAGTATTGCAGGCTAACTCTGCTGACTGCCAGCAGTTCAATCCTGGCTTTAAGGTTGACTCAGCCTTCTATCCTTCCGAGGTTGGTAAAACGAGGAGCCGGACTGTTGGGGGCAATATGCTGACTCTGTAAACTGCTTAGAGAGGATTGTAAAGCACTGTGAAGTGGTATATAAGTCAATGCTATTGCTATTTTTTCCTGATTTTCCTCCAGCAACGCACAGAGGGCCTATTTATGAATGGACAAGAGCAACAGGAGAATGCAAATGAAGTGAATTTAGCAAGATCCTGGACCTAGGATTGTTGCTGTTCCCTGGTGGCATGATTGAAGTATACATAATTGTGGAGAATATGGATCAAGTGGACAAGAAGAAAATATTTTTCTCTTTCCTCAAATGTAAAATATTCCTCAAATATAGATCACCCAATGCAATTGGCTCCTGGAAGAATAGGAACAGATGAAATTAAATATTCTTTTACACCAGTGGTAGCAACCTGGTCCCTACCACCCACTAGTGGGCGTTCCAGCTTTCATGGTGGGCGGTAGGGGTTTTATCCGATACTGAAGCACTTTCCTTTTTTAAAAAAAATTAATTGAATTTTTTTAAAAAATTCATAGCATTATTTAAAAACATTTTCATTAGGTTTTCATAAAATTTTCCCCGTGACAATTTAAATTTCTGAAAATATACTATTTGTATCATCCACGCATAAGTTTAGTTCACGTTACGTAAATGAAACTAAATGGCGCTATAGTGTGACCGCAAACAAAAGAGCCTTGTCCCAGAATAGCTCGCGCATCTCCCCCCACACCACCCAGCTGTAACAGACAAACAGAGCTGGTAGCCGGTGCCCCCCCAAACCGAATCCATGATGCGCAAGAGCCATGTGCAGACGATGATACATCACACATTACTGTGGAACCGGTGGGCAGTTAGAAAATTTTGCTACTAACAGAGATACAAAAGTGGGCGGTAGGTATAAAAAGGTTGACTACCCCTGTTTTAAACGATGTGCAATTAACCTTTGGAATTCCCTACCATGAGGAGGGGTCACATGCTAGCTGCTTAACTAGCTTCAAAAAAAAAAATAGGGCCAAATTATAAAAATCCTTTCAATCAAGAACTTTTATCCCTTTTGTTTTTGTCAAAAGTTTTTTATTGTTTTATACACATACAAACATATAATACAACAGTCATTCTGTGCGTCATATCGGTGTTCCTTCAGTGACTTCTTCTTGTTGTTATTCCTGCTCTCTCCTTTTTTGCAATATCACTCCCACGATACAACAATTTTATTATATCATTCTCTTATTTAATTATTCAATTATTCATCTGTATCTATTTTATAACCAATGATAAAATTGTTCCCGTATCTTCTTTTTCTTTAATTATTGAAGTTAATTTGTTCATTTCTGCACATTCTAAGATTTTTTAAAAATAACTTCCCCTTCCAAAGGGATTTTCTCTGCTTTCCATCTTTGAGCAAATACTATCCTTGCTGCACTTATTACCTGTATAATTAAACTGTTTCAACTCCTACCCTCAAAACGACGCTATAGAGCACTGCACAACAGAACAACTAGACACAAGAGCAGTTTTTTTCCCGAAGGCCATCACTCTGCTAAACAAATAATTCCCTCAACACTGTCAAACTATTTACTAAATCTGCACTACTATTAATCTTCTCATCGTTCCCATCACCAATCTCTTTCCACTTATGACTGTATGACTGTAACTTTGTTACTGGCAATCCTTATGATTTATATTGATATATTGACCATCAATTGTGTTGTAAATGTTGTACCTCGATGAATGTATCTTTTCTTTTATGTACACTGAGAACATATGCACCAAGACAAATTCCTTGTGTGTCCAATCACACTTGGCCAATAAAAATTCTATTCTATTCTATTTTAAAATATATATTTTCTTTACTAATTTTCTCTGGAAGGATATCCAATTGAGTATCCTTCCAAGGACTTTTATCCTTGATGGCAGTAGGTCTGCCTTTGAAGACCATCTTCTGGGAGACTAGATGTCAACTCGCAAAGCATCCCTGGCCTACTCTCAAGTTGCCATAGACAAGGGGGAATGGGAAACTGACAAAGAAACGCATCAGCCAAAGACAGGAGTACATTCCGGGCATATCTTTCTCAAGGCTGTCTCCCAGGATTACCCACAGCAGCTGGAGCAGAGTGATCTCTACAACCCACAAAATTGCTCTGTTGGTGAATGTAATTGATGACACATCCTGGGTAGAGGAGGGAAACAGGATCATGATTAAGGCTGTAAATTACATGGGGTCAGAGTTGGCTTCACTTGGAATGTGCTGACATGGAGCTCCTAATAAATAACTGGATATCTTTTGAAGCTTGGCTCAAGGCTGTGGGTTTAATTAGGGCATCCATCAGAACCCTGACCGTAGAAGGTTTCCTGGAGAGTTTATTGACCACTGTAAGAACAAACACCTGAACTAGATAGACCAGAAGTTTTGTCCAGCAGGGCACTACTTAAGTCCTTATGAAGGGGTGTATATAGCCAGGCATTAGAAAGCAGGATGCATCCTCATTGGGAGCTTAATCTAGCCCTCCTTCCTCAAGGAACTTGAAGGCCGAGAATATATTCAGAGGTGGGTTTTAGCAGGTTCTGACCAGTTCTGGAGAACCGGTAGCGGAAATGTTGAGTAGTTCGGAGAATCAGTAGTAAATATTCTGACTGGCCCCGCCCCTATTTTCTGCCCCCCAAGTCCCAGCTGATGGGGAGGAAATGGGGATTTTGCAGTATCCTTCCCCTGGAGTGGGGTGGGAATGGTGATTTTACAGTATCCTTCCCCTGTCAAGCCCACCAAGCCATGCCATGCCCACCAAGCCACACCCACCGAACTGGTAGTAAATTTTTTTGAAACCCACCGCTGAATATATTGTGATATTTCTTGAAATAGTGTGATATGGAAAAGCCATACTTCAACAGTGAAAGGAAACTTCTGTACCCCTAATGTAGAATTGCACTTATAATAAATATAGTCTCCCTTGAGCTGTGGTCTTATACTAATTGGGAAACTTTTTTTTTAAAAAAAATGCAAAATAGCCCTATTCATGCCAAGCAGGACCTAACAAAATGCTTGACCATCTCAGAATTTTCAAAAGGGGCCTCTGTGGCTCAGACTGCTAAGACAGTCTGTTATTAACACAGCTACTTGCAATTACTGCAGGTTCTAGTCCCACCAGGCCCAAGGTTGACTCAGCCTTCCATCCTTTATAAGGTAGGTAAAATGAGGACCCAGATTGTTGGGGGCAATAAGTTGACTTTGTATATAAATATACAAATAGGATGAAGACTATTACTTGACATAGTGTAAGCCGCCCTGAGTTTTCGGAGAAGGGCGGGATATAAATGCAAATAATAATAAAAAAAAATATTGCAAAGAATGAGTGCTCTCAAGAGCCAGCAAGACAAACCCAACGCTGAACAGCTGCAATGCTGAGGGTTGGGAGGAGATATGCAGAGTTCTAGAAAGGGTTATGATGATTGGTTACCAGGCCAGAAGGAATGCTGAATAAGCATATTTCATTGCACATTGCTTCTCTAACAAGCAACATCTGCTTGTTAAAGTCCTTTATGAGTCACGAGTGTTAAATTCATTTTGTTCCTCCTAATCATGTCATTTCGAGGAAGCCACTTAAAGATCATTCCCAAAATTGAAGAGATAAATTGTACCTTTTTTTTCCCCCGACACGTGGCATTTCTCTGTTTATCATATGCTCTTTGCTTAAGAAATGTTAGGGGCAGTAGTGTGATTCAAATGCTTTTCCTACCGGTCCTGTGGGCATGGCTTGGTGGGCGTGGCAGGGGAAGGATACTGAAAAATCTCCATTCCCTCCCCACTCCATGGGAAGGTTACTTCAAAATCCCCATTTCCTCCCGATCAGCTGGGACTTGGGAGGCAGAGAATAGATGGGGGCGGGGCCAGTCAGAATTTTTACTACCGGATCTCCAGAACTACTCAAAATTTCCACTACTGGTTCTCCAGATCTGGTCTGAACCTGGTGAAACGCCACCTCTGGTTAGGGGAATCCTGCAATTATTTATCCCATGAATTATCAAGTTGCAGGAGACAGGGGGGGAAAAAGGTCAGCCTCCAGTCTCCTTCTTTCATCTTAACTGTATCAATTTCTCCACTGGCGTCCATTTGAAGTACTTCAACTAATATCTTCTCATTGCATTATATATATGTATGTATGTATGTATGTATGTATGTATGTATGTATGTATGTATGTAGGTCTTTGGTTATTCGGGTTTTCTCCGTGTAAAATTGGAAATGTCTTGGCGACGTTTCGATGAAGTCTCATTTGTCATCTTCAGGCTTCAGCTTCGTGCTTCTGGGAGCAATGTGTGATTGCAGCTGTTTCTTCCTTTTTAACTGCTAGAGGGGGTTTGAACTGATTGGGTGGGAGCTTGGCTGTGCTCTGATTGGATGGGGGTTTTTCTATGCTCTGATTGGCTGGGGGTGTGTCCTGTTTGGGTGGGGGCTTGGTTGTGCTCAGATTAGTCTGAGTTGCAGGGGAATTTGAGCTGGTGAGCTGCATTGCTGTTGTTTGGCTTTGTGGTCGTGCTACATCTTCATAGTGGGTGTCAGTCTGCTGCATGTATGGATTGGAGGGGTTTGAAATGGCTAATGTTGCAGCTGCGGTCTGGCTTCTGGTCCTTGGTCGTGCTTCATGATCAGTGTGGGTTTGGGTCTGCTTTCTGGGTGGATGTGTGGTGGTGACATCCTGTGTGGACCTCGTGAGTGTGGGTCTGGTGTCATTCCTCGTGTTAGGGACTCGTTTGTCAATAAGGGCGGGTTTCCAAATGGCTGGTAGGCGGGAGGTATCATCTCGTTTGTTCATGCTGTGTGGGCGTTTTTCTATCTCAATGGCTTCTCTGATTATTCTGTTGTTAAAGTGTTCAGTTTTGGCGATAGTTCTGGTCTTTTTAAAGTCAATATCATGTCCTGTGACTTTAAAGTGTTGGACCAGGGAAGAAGTTGGTTCCTCTTTTTTGACTGAGTTCTTGTGTTCTTCAATGCGTGCACTTATTCTTCTGTTGGTTTGTCCAATGTATGTGGTGGGGCAGGCGGTGCATGGGATTTCATATACTCCTTGATTTTCTAACTCAATTTTGTCTTTGGGGTTTCTTAGGATGGTGGATATTTTTATGTTTGTGCAGAATGCTGTCTTGATGTTGTGTTTGTGGAGGATCTTGCTGATTCTGTCTGTGGTGCCTTTTATATATGGGAGGAGGGCTGTGCTGTTTTCTTGTTCTCTGTCTTGGATTTTAGTGGGGGGTTCTTTTTGGATTAGCTTGGTAATCTTATTTCTTTGGAATCCACTGCCTATCCAACACTGGATAGCATATATATACTGGATATATATATGTGTGTGTGTGTTTTCTGAGGTTTTCGTGGGTGTTTGTATGTAGGTCTTTGGTTATTCAGGTTTTCTCTTTCTTCCAATTTTACGCGGGAGAAAACCCGAATAACCAAAGACCTACATATATATATATATATATATATATATATATATATATATATATATATATATATATATATATATATATATATATTTATATTCAGTTTTATAAAAATGCTAGGCTGGGTATAAACCTATTATCCAAAGCACCTGAAGGCAGGATGAGAAGCAATGGATGGATCGACTAATCAAAGAGAGAACCAACCTAGAACTAAGGAGGAGTTTCCTGACAGTGAGAACAATAAACCAGTGGAACGATTTGCTTCCAGAAGTTGTGAATGCTCCAACACTGGAAGTTTTTAAGAAGATGTTGGATAACCATTTGTTTGAAGTATTGTAGGGTTTCCTGCCTGGGCAGGGGGTTGGACTAGAAGACCTCCAAGATCCCTTCCAACTCTGTTATTCTATTCTATTCTATTCTATTCTATTCTATTCTATTCTATTCTATTCTATTCTATTCTATTCTATTCTATTCTATCCTATCCTATCCTATCCTATCCTATTCTATTCTGGTTGACAATGTCCTCACCCAGGTCCTCCTCAGATGTTATGTTTCTAAGTCACAAATCTTCCATTAAAACTTATTTTTCCTACCAAGAGTAGCCCTTTCCTCAAGTAAATCTCTGAGATTGTTTATTACATTTCTGAAAATACACTGTAGGAGTTTAGAGAGAGAGAGAGAGAAAATGTCACATATAATATCATGCAAATGGATTGTCTTTGTTCACCAACTCATAATTTATACTTTTATACTAGTTGGAAAGTATAAGTAAGACAAAGATGTTGAGCTCAAGAAGCAAGGAGTGCTGGAAAAGGGAGGTTGTCATGTAAAATAATAAATGAACTTTTATACAATGTTACTAATAATACCCTTTGTCTAATATGTAATTTAGGTTTTCTTTTTCCTTTTTTTCCCCCAGAATGCCTAATTATTTTACACTTCATACAAACATTGTTAAGGAGAAAATTAAAAAAAACAAAAAACTTGTTGGCACAAAAGTCCAGTATCTGACAAATTTCGGTTTTTAATAGTTGCCTTCCTCCACTGTTTGCCAGGCAGGATATTATAGTAGCAGTTTTCACTATAAGTGTTTTGTACAGGCAGTCTTTGACTTACAACAATTCATTTAGTGACCATTCAAAGTTACAACAGCACTGAAAAATGAGTTATGATGGTTTTTCACATGTACGACCGTTGTGGTATCGCCATGGTCACATGATCAAAATCCGGATGCTTGGCAAATGACTCAGATTTATGACGGTTGCAGTATCCCAGGGTCTTGTCTTCAGCTTCTGCAACCTTCTGACAAGCAAAGTCAATGGGAAAGCCACATTCACTTAACAACTGGGATCAGAAAGGTCTGTGTGAAATGAGAAAAAAACTTACGTCGTGTCCCACTCCTCCTCTGACAGCCGGGTTGGGGAAGTCCGTATCAAGCGTGCCTCTGCAGCTTTGCCAAAGTTCTGTCAGAGTTCTCAGGGCAGGCAGGAGACCAGGATGTGACTTCAGCAATCCAATTTAGACTTTGCCTGACTCAAAGAATGCCAGAAAACAGATCCTTTATATAGGCCATGGGGTGTGGCTCCATGACTCAGCGCTTATCCAGGCCTGCCCCTCCCTTCCTTTTGCTGACATTACCTCTCCACTCTCCGGAAGCGTGGGTCCCTCCGGCCTCCAGCTGCCGGTAATTCCAGCTCGTGACTGGCTTCACACTCCCCAGGCTCACATGCTGTGGGGGAGGGGCCCAGCTGCTCTGTTTGTCCGGGCATGGTGCCAGGACTGGGGGCTGGAGGCATGCCAGGACATTCTTCTGCACTATCAGCATGCGGCAGGAGACGAGAGGGGCCCAGCTGCGGAGAGGGGGGCAAGCGAGGCACAACAACTTACTTAGCAAATGCCTCACTTAGCAGCAGAAATTGTGGGGTCGCTTGTAGTTGTAAGTCAAAGATTACTTATAAAATGCTTCTATGATGAGTCAGAGAAAGGAAATAGGGCAAGTGGCATCAGAAGGCTATCTTCTACGTATTAAAGAGACGGAAGGCAAAGAAATTTAAGATCTGGCAGGAAAACAAGCCCAACATTTTTTAAAGAGTAAGCAAAGACTTTACATGTGTTGTTAGAGGAAGCAGAAACAACCCTTTTCAAAAAAATCTAAGAGAAGAAAAGGCAAAATGAAACAGACACTGCTGAACTTGTATTTACTTTATTAATCTCGTGCTTTCCGAGTATTTTAGATACTAACTTCCTTACGTCCATAATCATCAAATCTCAAAAAAAATAAATCCAAATAGGCCTATCTGATTTAAAATAGACCCGCACCCCAATACACAACCAAATGTGTTTCTGAAACAAATATATTTAATTCATTAATAGACTAATTCACTAATTCACTAATTCATTAACTCATTCATTTCCTAAAACAATATCCCAGAATAATTTTGATAGGTAACTGTTCAAAATCAATACATTTAAAATACACATTAGTGTTTAGAGCTGGTTTGGTGTAGCAGTTTTTTTTTTTTTTAAGCCTATGGCATGTGTTAGCTAGGGATCGCAGAGGTGGCTGGCTGCCTCTGCAAAAGGAATTTTTTTGGGGGGGCGGGTGTTATCTTACTGGTGGGACACCTGAATGCCAGTAAGCAATTGGGGGAGGCTCCTTTCCTGTCCCTACTTGGTTTATTTGATCACGGGAATTGAGCCGCCGAGCTGCCGACCTCAGTGGAGTGCAGGCTCAGTGTCTTACCAGGTGAGCCACCACGGCCCCCTGGTGTAGCAGATGAAGGTGATGAATAGAAGCTGGAAAATCATGTATTCTAGTACTGTTTTATGCATGAAACCAATTGGGTGACATTGAATATCTCTCTCTCTCTCTCGCTCTTCCTCTCCCTCCCTCCCTTGGCAAAAAACACTTCTGAACATTTTCAGAATATTTTCCAGGAAAATATAATTGGATTTGTCCACATAGTCACCACCAGAAATCAAGATTGGCACGAAGGCTCCCAAACAAGCAAACTGGAATTCATTTCTTCATAATAGGTGGTTCTTAATTGCCTCAATATTTTAACCAGAACTGGTAATATTTTGGATAATGCCAACTGCTTAATTAATGTTTGGAGAGTTAACTTGAAAGATTCTTTGAAGATTTCTTGTTTAGATAGTAGAGTTTGTTTGTCATAGGCATCTGAAGACGATTGTTCTATCTTCTTTATTTAACATGCAATGTGTTTTGATGTGATATTTTAAGTCTTGTGTTAGTCAGTCTTTACACATTTTTTTCCTTTAACTTTTCTTCTTCTTCTTTTTTCTTTCTTCCTTAGGTTCTGTCAGTAAATGACGTAACTTGAAATTATAATTTCCTAATGGAGAAAACAGACAGAGATAGATTTCAGCTCACTTAACAACAAGAGTAACATTATTAAAACTCTGTTGCATATTGTTATTATGAATTATGTGAACCAGTATGTGCACAAAATTCCAGGCAAATCTAATTATATGCCCACCTACGAAAGATAAAGGAACACACAGCTCAATGAATTATGTATAACTGTTATTCCTTTTAAACAAAACAAGTCAAAAACATCCACAGTTATATGATTTAATTCCATCCAATACAAATTTGGTTCCATAAATAGCACATAGCCAGCTAACTGTTCCTTGCTGAAAAGAAGTGAATCATTGACAGATTTTCATTAATGGCAGTACCAGCAGTAGTAGTTGCCATAGTAATAACGATGATAATAACATGATGGACACCTGCCACATAACACTCCAGACTTAATCATTCTTAATTAAAAAAAAAAAGGAAGACAAAAAATCTGGATAGTGGACATGACAGTACCCAGAGACAGCAGAACAGAAGAGAAAGAACTGGAGAAGAGAGCAATATACAAAGATCTGAGGTAAAAATAGAATGATTGCGTCAGAAGAAAGCAAAGGGCACATCAAAGCTTGTATCAGCCATTTCCCATAAGGCCTGAAAGTTCTACCAAGGACATCATTGCCCACACAATGTGGAAAATCTAGAAGATGTGCAGAAGACATGTAAGAAATTTCAAAATGGCAGATGATTCTCAGATGACATTTCCAGGTCAAGTGGCAGAATGGGACAGGAAGCCATGCAATAATAAAAAGACTTGTATACCCACTTCATAATGTGTTACAGTGTTCTCTAAGTGGTTTAAAGAGTCAGAATATTGCCCCCAACAATCTGGGTTCTCATTTTACCAATCTCAGAAGGCTGAAACAACCTTGAGCCTGTCAGGATCGAACTTCTAGCAGTGGAGAGAGTCAGTCTGCAATACTGCATTCTAACCACTGTAACATCACGGCTCTTGCAAGACACTGTACCTTACTATTGGGCTTTGTTTGGCCCAGCCCAAGAATTCCAGGAAAGCAGGCACCTCCCCATATGCGACTCCATATATCTTAAATCTTAAAACATCACAGAACATGTGAAAGATGGTTCCTACTTGGAGATAATCTGATATTATATTTGGCTACCTCCAAAATTGGACTGCAAGGCGAACAAACAAGTCAGTCCTAGAGGAGATCAACCTTGACTGCTCTTTAGAAGGCCAGATCCTGAAGATGAAACTGAAATACTTTGGCCACCTAATGAGAAAGAAGGACTCACTGGAGAAGAGCCTAATGCTGGGAAAGATTGAGGGCAAAAGAAGAATGGGACGACAGAGAACGAGGTGGCTGGATGGAATCACTGAAGCAGTAGGGATGAGTTTAAATGGAATCCAGAGGATGGTAGAGGACAGGAAGGCCTGGAGGAACGTTGTCCATGGGGTCATGATGGGTCGGACGTGACTTCACAACTAACAACAGCAACCTCCAAAATAAGAAACAATACATTGCTTTTCTCTAAGACAAGTCTTTCCAGACCTTTATGTAATGTTGTGAGAGAAGGCGGCTGAAGAAATTTGAATATTGATTATAGTGTAAATAGCACAGCAGTCTCTCTAATCCTTCGATAATGGCTTCATGGTTTTGCTACAGTAAATCAGCTTATCTGAGCCTTTTTGTACCAGGAAATAATTTCTTGTAGTATTTACCTTGCCAGCTGAGAGAAGTCTAACATGATAACAAATCTGATAAATAAATAGATAGGAGAGAAGGAGGGAGGGAGAGAGAGAGAGGAGGGGAGAGGGAGAGGGAGAGAGATAGAGAGACTGGTCAATCTATAAAAAATTAAACCCCATTTGTGTTTGTCCCTTGCAATTTTCAGAGGCTCACTTTGGAGATTGTCTCAAAAATAAATAAAATATTTTGGTTCATCACATGTTCAGACTGTATTTGGCATTTTTGTCCACCTATCCATCCTTTTCCAAGGACCAGGGAAGACAGATGTGGATGTTTGATAGTCTTAAAGGTATTTTTTTAAAATAATAATAATAATAATAATAATAATAATAATAATAATAATAATAATAATAATAATATTATTATTATTATTATTATTATTATTATTATTATTATTATTATTATTATTTTCATTAAACATGAGACTCAGTCAACTGAACATTCAAAAATGCATCACCATTGACTGGTGCTAATGGTTGATACGGGTTGCTGCCAGGTATCAACCAAATACCTTCTATTTGGTATCAACCAAGTACCTTCTTAAGATGTACGATGTTCCGAGTAGCACAGTTTTTTGCAGTTCTGCTGGTGTTATTGCAAGAAGCTGCAATTTGTTGATGTTTCTTATAAAATTCTTGGACATGGTATAAAGTGCCCCGATGACAATGGGTATCATTGTTACATGTTTCATCCATAGCTGTGTAGTTTTGATGGCCAGGTCACGATATTTCATGATTTTTTCCAGTTCTTTTTCTTTGACTCTGGCATCTCCTGGTACCGCAATGTCAATAAATTGTACATTTCGGTTTTCGACAACTTTGATATCTGGCGTGTTGTGTTCCAAGTGACGATCCGTCTGTATTCGAAGGTCCTAAAGATCTTCAGCTTCTCATTTTCTATAAATTTTTTCACTTTATGTTCCCATGACTCTTTGGATATAGGTAAGTTGTATTTACATAATGTTAACTGTTACATAATATAAAAATATAAAAGAAATAAAATTAAAAAAATATAAAATAAAAATATAAAAACATAAAAAATGTTACTACATCATCATCATCATCATCATCATCATCATCATCATTATTATTATTATTATTATTATTATTATTATTATTATTATTATTATTATTATTATTATTACTACTACTACTACTACTATACAAAATTACAGTATACACAGCAAACGAGATAACTATGCTGGATTTTGTATCACAGATCACCAGTTGAACACTTCCCAAGCATTTAGGACTGTGTGATGTATCGGCAAATTATGCGAGCAGATCCCAGTAAGGTGGCCTTCTGCAGTGACCAATGGTGATCTTGTCAGCGCCAATTGCTTTTAAGTGCTTGCCTAGGTCTTTAGGCACAGCTCCCAGTGTGCCGAGTACCACTGGAACCACCTGCACCGGTTTATGCCAGAGTCTCTGCAATTCGATTCTCAAATCTTGATATCTGGTGACTTTTTCAAGTTGTTTCTCATCGATTCTGCTGTCACCAGGTATAGCAATGTGATTGTTGTTGATGTTGTTGTTGTTGTTATTATTATTGAATGTAAGCTGTTCCAAGCAAAGCTGCCTTTTGAATTATTATTTAAAAAAAAAAAAACACCCTCTGATGATCACACAGCTCAGCTGGGCATGCAAGGGGGCAGGGATTTTTGGTACTGGTTCTCCAACCACCCGCCACCATCGCTATATGGATCAGGTGATCCTGTCTGAACTGGGAGCATTTCACCCCTGATGTTAAGGTTTATTAAAGGGAAAAGAAAAACATAACATTAATATCTGCTTTTTAGGTCAACTAAACACTCACTCCAAAACTGCACCTATGTTATCATATGCTAGATATTGTACCTGTAGGCATCAGAGTATCTAATGTTTACACAGTTTCTCAGTGGAGGTTAGTTTATTGCACAGTGAAGGCCATCTCTGTCCTTTCTTACTCCTCCAGTATTTGCAATCTTCTTTGTCTACCTCACTTCTCCATTTTTTCCCTCTGCATTTCAGCTTCCTAAAGGTCCTTTTTCAAAAGGCAACAATATCCACCTTTGGGACAACCATGACCTGGATGACTAACTCCATAAAGACATTTCAGCTGTTATGAAGTTTTATTTGCAACTAACTGTGATACTGAATCATACATTTATTTATTTCTAGATTGTTAAAGGTTTTATTGTTCAAAGTGATATTGTTTCCTGATTGCTTATTTTTACCCTATGACTATCATTAAGTGTTGTATCATTAAGTGTTGAATTTGTACCCTATGACTATCATTAAGTGTTGTAAGTGTTGTACCTTGATGAAGGTATCTTTTCTCTTATGTACACTGAGAGCATACACACCAAGAAAATTCCTTGTGTGTCCAATCACACTTGGCCAATAAAAAATTTCTTCTATTCTATTCTATCCTATCCTATCCTATCCTATCCTATTCTAAAAGGGGAAAAAAACATTCCGTTCAAGAGAATTCACAGTTACTTGGAGATGTAATTGTGATGATGCTACATATTTTCATATTTGGTGGACTTGTAAGAACATTAAGGTTTTTTGGATAAGAATTTGGTGGATTATACAAAATGTTTTGAAAAAGAAGATAAAGTTCCTACCACAATTCTTTTTTTACTGGGAATTATCACAGACTGTACAGTAATTGAGACTAAATTGATTTTAAATTTAGTAACAGCAGCAAGACTACTGATAGGACAGTATTGGAAGAAAAAAGAACTACCTACAATAGAAGAATGGATATTGAAAGTTGCTAATTTGGCTGAGATGGCAAAAATCTCAGCCTTTTTGAAAGACAATACGCAAGAAAGATACTTAAATGAATGGAAAAAATGGATTGACTATATTCAAAATAGATATCAGACTAAGAGACATCAGACTGACTTTGAATGATTAGGATGTATTATTTCTGATTGCTATGGGGGAGGTTAGGACTTGATGAGAATTGTAGGAGTATAACTGAGTTAGGAAGAATTTTTTTTAGCATATACTTGTTTTATTTTTAATTATACCTTGTGTTTGTTCTGGGAAGTCGGGTGGGGGGGAGGGGGAGGGTTTTTTTGAAGGGAGGGGGGAGGGGGTAGAGGGGGGAGGGGGAAAGGGGAAAAAAAGCTTTTTTTTGTAAAAACTTTTTCAATTTTTAAAAAAAGAGAATACACAGTTACAAATATGTATCCTACTTATCTACCTTCCGTCTGTGTAGATCACTGTATTTTATTTTATTTTATTTTATTTGCAATCCCCTTAAAACAAAGTGAGACAAGGGAAATGCTCAGAATATCTTTTCAAGCTCTGGATTTTGAGATTTATCACCTGGCTCCTTTCTTCAAATATGTACAAATCCTGACCTTTGGTTTTTACAGATATTGAGCACTTTCAAACATTTTGCATTTTCTTTATCAACAGCTGAGGGAAAATATCTGTATTTCAGAATATGGTTCTGAATCACAGGCCTTATATGTCAATTTTTCCAAATCAAGTTATGCTGTAACATTTTCAGTTTAAGTTTACAGTTAAGTCATTTCCTTTCTTCATGTAATGAGCTAGTAATAGTATTTTCAATTGATCTGGCTCTTCAGAGCAGGGGTCTCCAACCTTGGCAACTGTAAGACTAGTGGACTTCAACTCCCAGAGTTCCTCAGCTCAGCTTGCTGGCTGAGGAACTCTGGGAGCTGAAGTCCACAAGTCTTAAAGTTGCCAAGACCCCAGTTTTAGAGCATGTTCCCAATCACATATATAAAAGATTAACAGATTTGGAGAAACCTTGGAGATCTTCTAATCCAACCCTCTGCTCAAGCAGGAGACTCTATACCATTTCAGACAAGTAGCTATCCGGTCTCTTCTCCAGGAATGGAGCACCAACAACTTCTGAAGGCAAGCTGTTCCACAGATTCTCACTGTTAAATTTCTCCTTAGTTCTAGGTTGCTTCTGTTCTTGATCAATTTCCATCCATGGTTTCTTGCCTTGCCTTTTAGTGCTTTGGAAAATGGGTTGACTCCCCCCGCTTCTTTGTGGCAATCCCTCACATATTGGAATAATGCTGTCAAATCACCCCTTGCTTTCTATATGTGTGGTTATTATCACCGAAACCACAATATAAGGTATGTGTTTATTATGTCTGAAACTCATGGATATTTGGAGCACACATCCTTACAAACCATGGCTTAGTAAGACCCTTGTTATATATATTTTGAAAGCAAAAGGAAAAATGACTTTTTGCATCTCCAAATGAAACAGTTTGAAGAAAACCGGGGGATAGTGAGATCGTTTGACATATTTGACTTCCAAAAGTCATTACATATTTCCACTGGTATGGGAAATTATTCCATATTCATAGAATATGAATACGTTACATATTCTGTCTGATTCACTCTAGCTTTCTTTTCTATAGTGTGGAGAATAAATTCTTACGTCATCTTATCTTCCTCCCCAGTTTCTGCCACATTTAGCGTTGCTTCCCCGTTCATAAGAGATTCAGAATTGCTCTACCCCAAATGACACGTTTTATAATCCTTCCATTTTTCCCCCACCACCACTTTCTTGGGGGTGAAAAGTAAGAATCTGTCGCACACTTATGTATTTATTCATATTGTTATTTAAATGTCTTGAAGTAAATTGTCATTTTTTCATGTAAAACATGTGCTTGGAAAATGATACTAAGCAGCAACATGGAACAGAAGAGCATGGGGAAATAGACAGATGGGAAATAGCAAAAGATGTTCTCCTTACATGCGCACAGAAAAAAACGGTGAATAATGACTTCTGATCAGCCAAACCCTTGAATGTTTGTTCTCATCCCAACAGCAACTTTTGACAGGAAGATTTTTTTTTTTAAAGAAAATTATTCCACTCCCCCACCTCTCAATGTGGTGTCCTTTAAATATAAACACATATACAAGCTGTAATATATTATCCAGCAACACTGAAACAGCTTGCAAGCAGTCAGGACAAAAACTATTCTGACATCATTTATAGCTTGATTACGTTCTAAGTGCTGACAAGTTACTGCACTTATGAATAATGCAAGCCAACCAAAAGAATGTCCTTTTTAAATTCTATGCTGGCCTCTGTATATATATATATATATATATTCTTCCCAGCCGAATGATTTAACAATCTAAAACCCGTGTCATTGATAGAATATGATTAGAAATACATTGTGTTCTTGACAATGAACAATTGTTCCTTGCTGAATAGGGAAACCGGAGTCACTCTAGCTACAAAAATGAAGTGTCACGTAGTTCAAAAGATAACAATTGTAGTCATTTGCGGTAATATGCATAATCGCAGCACCCGGAGAATAATGTTTTGCTATTTATACAAATAATTAGACAGGGAAATTAAAGCAGAACACTGTTACTTTGCTATTGATCAGTTTAATTAGCATTAAGAGGAAAGGGAAATTATCTCCCTTAGATATATAAAGCAAAAGAACAATGCATGTGGTTAAATTAATTGAGAAGTCTATATATATATATATATAATTTTAAAAAAAACCATTGTCTTACTTCTTTCAATGACAAGAGGATCAGAGTGAAGATTATTTGAAAAGCATAGCATGGCTAACACTGATTAATGAAGAGCCTTTTGTCTATTTTCTTGTATATTTTCCATTAGCTGTAAGTGTCTGGCTACAGTTCTGCATTCATCCACCTGGGATAAAGCCCTGTTAAAGCTAATGGGTCTTACTTCCAGATATTCCTGAATGAAGCTAAACCACTCTTTCAACGACTCTTTGGGTGGAAGGATTATTTGTTGTAAGCAATCCCATCAACTCCATCACTTTTAGTGTATAATCCTTATTTACTTTGAAACCTTGTTTACTTATTTGATCAGATTTAGGCACTGCCTGACTCCAATGCAAATATTGGCAGCTGACAATATAAAACAGGCAGTAATGACAAAAAGTAAAAAATGCAATGTAAGTCTAGATTTGGAGGAACTGAGCACCGAGTGATGACAAGAGGGTAAAAATTCTAGGCACAGAATTTAGCAATTGATAAATTACGGGATCTAGATCTTTGTGACTGATTTAATTAACCCAAAGTTCTCATCTTCTAACCATCTGTGAATCTGATCCCAAGAGGTGATTTCCCAATTTTTTTCCTCACCGGTTTTCTCAAAATTCAAATCTTTAATCCAGTGGCGAAATCCAATTTTTTTTAGTACCAGTTCGGTGGGCATGGCTCGGTGGGCATGGTGTGGCTTGGTGGGCGTAGCTTGGTGGGGGTGGCAAGGGAAGGATACTGCAAAATCTTCATTCCCTCCCCACTCTGGGGCCAGCCAGAGGTGGTATTTGCCGGTTCTCCGAAGTATTCAAAATTTCCGCTACCGGTTCTCTGAACTGCTCAAAATTTCCGCTACCGGTTTTCCAGAGTCTGTCAGAACCTGCTGGATTTCACCCCTGTTTTAATCTCAAAATTTAAAAAAAAAAGAATAAGTCAGCATCAAATGATGTGAATTGAGGTCTCCATCAAAATATGTGTGCATATTTAGGGATCCAGTAAAGTAAAGGCCTACTTGGAAATTTCCATTTATCTATTTATATCTGTATCTGTCAGGCCCCAAGAACCAAGAATGACACATGGAGTTACTTCTGAGAAGTTTCTTTATTGCGGTTCACCTTTAGACAGAATCTTGCCAGACTAAAACAACTACCTGCTTAACTATCAGTAGATTCTGTAAACTGCTAGGGAAGGGGCATCTTTGGTTTTTTTCTCTGTGCACCAGATATTTCAAGCTCTGCTGCCTCTTTGTCCTCTGGAAAGCAGCCTCTCCCTCATAGGACTCCAGACTACATTCCACCCCAATTTACATCTAGGACTATATGTCTACATCTGCATCATCTATGTTTATAGTCTCATCTACAACTATTATCCACAGTTCTTGCATGTGGCTTCACCCACAATGTCTGAATCTAGATTCTTACCTTCCATCGCCTATTTTATAGTATAGTTGACTTCTGAAGTTTGGCCTCAGGTCAAGATCCTTCTCACTGATTTAAAAGCTTCAATCTGCTATTTTGTTCATTCAATCCAAATCTTTGGCTCACTTATCAATCCCATTTTGCCCATCAAAGCAAAATATATTATTTTAGCCTGTTTGGGTAGATAGAAGAGTCAATGCAGGAAAACCTTAAATAAATCTCAAGATTATGGCCTTTGAGTTCTTCAGGGAAAGTAGAACTCCAAACAATTTATTACAAGAGGATTTACTCTACTTCAGAGTTACATGATCAAATAAACGTCTAAGGTTTTTTGTTTAAAGCAACCAAAATGAACAGATTATTCGTTGAATCAAATATGTCAAATTTTCTAACACTGAATTTTCCTGTAAGGTATAATGACATCAATCAGAAAAGCAGCGAAGTTTATCAATACCCAGTGCCAATCGAAAACCCAATTATTATTTTATTGGAATAATCAGTAGTTCAGCAATTGTAAGTTCTTGAACACATCTTCTACACCCATCCATCTATTCTCACCATGTCTTCATCTTAAAGTACAGATAGGCTATGAAGCTTTTTGCTTTCATTCATCAAATCCTTGAATGAATCAACTCATCAGAATTGTTTCATAGATATAAGGGACAATGAGTAAAGATCAAAACGCCCAGAAAGAATGGAAGAAAAAACAGAACAGACAAACCAACAAACAAAAGAAGAAGATAAGGAGACAACAATAAAAAAGAGAATGACTGATGAAACAAAACAAGGGGGAAATACTTTAAGAGTTTTAAAAAGAGATTTGGAGTTGCAGGAAGATACTTTTGAAAAGGAGAGAGGGGATGAGTCGTTACTTTGAAAACTAGACAGTGGAAGAGGGTAGAGATGGGAGGAATATTCAGATTGAATAGTCAGGATGTGGATGCAGACAGAAACAAAGATTTAAGAGAGGAATATGGAATGCAAGTCAAAAAATGAATAAGAATTAAAATATTAATGCGGGCAAGATATGATGGTTAGAAAGGAAATGTCTTTTAATATAAGGGCGGCATGACTAAAAGCTAGAATAGAGAGAGAAATAAGAAAAAGAGGAACTATTATATACACTTTTAGATAATAAAATAAAAGCAATAACAAGGCAGGAAAATTAGGGATTGAATGGTGTTATTAGTATGGATGTTTAAATAATATTATAATTGACATTGGAATAATATATTGAAACATTGAATAATTAAATAACGGAAAATCAAAAGTTAATATAGATATGTGTATTAATATTAGAACTACATTAGTTTGATGAATGTAATGAATATGATTATTATTACTGTTTTTTATTAAAGTGAAAGTGAATAAGAATTAAAGTATTAATCTGGATAAGAGATGAAGGGTAAAAAGGAAATATCTTTTTTAAAAATATAATGGTGGCATAATTAAAAATTAGAATGGAGAAAGAAATAAGAGAGAGGGGGATTATTAATATACACATTTTATATAATCAGATAAAAGCAATAATTAGAGGGAAGATTAGAAATTGAATAATGGAATTATCATGTAAGTGTAAACAATATTGTGATTGGCATTAGAATAATATATTGAAACATTGAATAATTAAATAATGAAGGACTATAACTTAATACAAATATTTGTATTAACATTAGAATTACATAAATTTGACGATGTAACAAATCTGCTTACTGTTATCTTTCTTATTTGCACTAAAATGTATGATATCCTGGTGCCACACTGTCCATACAGTGTAAAATATGTAAAATTAAAAAAAAATAAACTTTGGGGAAAAAAGAATTGTTTATGGAAACAGTCACCCCTTGCTTCTAAAACTAAGATGATTATGTTGGTTTAATTTTATACTGCATTAAAGGTCCTGCTAACCTTCTCAGTGACCGGAGTCTTGTCCTATAGAAATACCAAGCATCTAAAAAACTCAACACAGACATCAAGTAATTCTTCAGTTTGCAACAATGTCAGTAAACCCAAAAGTCAGCCCTGGAGGCCATCTTTTACTGTGGATCTTCACAGTAATGGGATCCTCCTGGTTTAACAACTGGTTCAGTGATTGCACGATTTGCCAGAACTGGTCCGAACTGGTAGAATCCCACTCCTGGATCTTCAGGGCTGTGTTGTGGTCCACCAGCAGCCTGCAAAGCTGACAGTGTCCACTGTACACTGGAGTTGTACAGTGAGGAGGCTAAGGAGGAACATGGGCCAGTCCTGGAGTTTGGGGAAGGCTCAGACAAGGGCTTTGCATTGGAGGCAGAGATGGGGCCAGGGTCATCTGGGAGTTATGCACTGACTCTCGAGCCTCCAGAGTCAGACATCAGAGAGGCAGAGGAACAGAAAGAGCCTGTTCCTAGTGTGCGCATGTGCAGAGCTGCCAGAAGGCAAGAACAGTTAAACAACTCAGGGGTAAGGCCTGGAGATGATTGGCCCCTCCCATAGGGCTTAAAAGAGGAACAAAGGCACGTGGGCCCTTTGCAGGAAAGCAACGTCGTTAATTCTGTTTCCATTCGGCATCTCTGTTTGATTCTGGAATCTGTGTGGCTTTGCCAAGTAGGTCTTTGGCAACATTTCAAGGGAGATAAAGATTGGTGATTATCCCGAAGGACTTCTCCCAAAGGACTTTTTGCAACTAATTGGGACTGAGCTGTGAATGAAAGTAATTCACAGCTGTTGCAATAAAATAGGTTTTTGGGACTACTCGTGCGTTTTAATGACTCAGTAAGCCTAGGTCACAATAGGCTGGCACACTTGGTGGTTGGGCATGCTGTGGGAAACGGGAGTGGGGGTGGTGGATGGAGACAGGGTGAGCTGTATAGCCATAACAACATTTTTTCCATGGGAGTCAAGGATGTTCAGACTGCACCTGGAAAGGAATGATTGGGAAGAAACCCAGTTGGGACAGGGATGTAATTGGACCATTTGACAGACATGTGGGTGCAGGAGAAGGGACTTTGATTTGGATTTAGATGAGGAAAACCTGGGAAGCCTTTCAGATTCGGGTTTTCCCAGATGTGCTAATATGACATCTCTAATAAAATGGAACTTTGAGGAAGACGCCTGTCTTGAAGTTTTACTTTTATTGGGGGTGTTACTTGGAACCCTGACACCAAAATCCTGACCATTTTGTTGATGACAGATGTTATCCACTCTGAAAAACTCATAATAATTTGCCACTTGATCAGTAATTGGGAGAATTCAGTGGCAACAGAGGATATTGTCATTTAGGGTGACTGGTTGATTGGTTTAATGAAAAGAAGGACTAGGGGAGACATGATAGCATTGTTCCAATATCTCAGGGGCTGCCACAAAGAAGAGGGAGTCCAGTTATTTTCTAAAGCATCTGAAGGCAGGACAAGAAGTAATGAAGGGAAACTAATCAAGGAGAGAAGCAACCTAGAACTAAAGAGATAGTTAGAACAATTAATCAGTGGAATAACTTGTCTCCAGAAGTTGTGGGTGCTTCAACACTGGAGGATTTTAAGAAGAGGTTGGACAACCATCTGTCTGAACTAGTATAGGTTTCTTGCTTGAGAAGGGGGTTGGACTTGAGGACCTCCAAGGTCCTTTCCAACTCTGTTATACTATTATTCTTTTATTCTGGTTTTTCCCTACAAATTTATAAGAAGGAGAAGAAGAGATGGAATAGAAACTTTTTGTCTTCATTCCTGTCTTCTGGCTGGCAAAGCAAAATCAGACATATTTCCCTGTTCTCATGAGTAGAAAGGAGACTGCTATATGGAGAAGGCCTGTCTGTATATTGGTTTTTAAAAACGTTATCTTGATTGGATAATCCTCACCAAATTCTCTGGGAAATAGTTGCAAATGTAGTGAAAAATCCGGTTCTAACTGAAACCTCTAACTCTTCTCCTTTAAGAAGAATTATCTCTCTTCGAGTAACACTTCAGACAAGTGTTTTGATGATATTAATCAGAGAATCCACCTGTGTGACAGCTCAAATGACACCAGAGTGACTCATTGTAACTGGCCATCATTAAGATGGCAATCTATTAATAAAGTGGCCCAAGAATGGCAGGTTTTAGAAATAATGAACCTAGCTTTTCTTTGAAATGGGAAGGCCAGTGCAAGCCTCTGTGGCTCAGACTGCTAATGCAGTCTGTTATTAATAGCAGCTGCTTGCAATTACTGCAGATTCAAGTCCCACCAGGCCCAAGGTTGACTCAGCCTTCCATCCTTTATAAGGTAGGTAAAATGAGGACCCAGATTGTTGGGGGCAATTAAGTTGACTTTGTATATAAATATACAAATAGAATGAAGACTATTGCTAACATAGTGTAAGCCGCCCTGAGTCTTCGGAGAAGGGCGGGATATAAATGCAAATTAAAAAAAAAAAGCCCTGTAGCATACGATCAGCAAAACCATTGTTTTAATTAATTTTAATTAAAATTTAAGTAATTTTAATTACTGCAATGCTCTCTACATGGGGCTCCCCTTGAGGGGCATCCGGAGGCTTCAGTTGGTCCAGAACGCGGCTGCGCGGGTGATAGAGGGAGCCCCTCGTGGCTCCCGCGTGACACCTCTCCTGCGCAGGCTGCACTGGCTACCTGTGGCCTTCCGGGTGCGCTTCAAGGTGTTGGTGACAATCTTCAAAGCGCTCCATGGCATAGGGCCGGGCTATTTACGGGACCGCCTACTGCTACCAAATACCTCTCACCGACCCGTGCACTCCCACAGAGAGGGACTCCTCAGGGTGCCGTCAGCTAGGCAGTGCCGTCTGGCGACACCCAGGGGAAGGGCCTTCTGTGGGGCTCCCACCTCTGGAATGAACTCCCCAGGACTTCGTCAACTTCCGGACCTCTGAACCTTTCGTCATGAGCTTAAACGCACTTATTCATCTGCGCGGGACTGGATTAGATTTTAAAGTTATTGGTTTTAAGGGTTTTTTATTATTTATATTGTTTTTTAAATTCGGCAATAGAATAAGTTTTTTAATTGTTGTTTTTTAATTTGTATTTATATGTATTTTAACTGCCTGTGAACCGCCCTGAGTCCTTAGGGAGATAGGGCGGTATATAAATTTGAAAAATAAATAAATAAATAAATAAATTACAGCCAGAATTTTGCATGGAGATTGGGGTTCACGTATTGTTATCAGGTGTAAAGGGTCAGAACCTTGTGTTCAATTGTGGTTCAAGATTTATTGTTTAAGCATGTACACAAGAATTTGGTCGACTTTCTTTTTGGGCATGATGGATGGCAAATCCGATAAAAATGTTACCTACTTAACATTGCATATATTAACCGTGGCAAGATTAGCATTTGCTCAAAAATGGAAGTGTAAAGAAATACTCTCAGAAGAAGAAGTAATAAATAAAATCTACAACTGTGCAGAGATGGACAGACTTACTTTAGAACTCAAAGACAAAAGCGAATCAAGATACTATGAGGTCTGGAGTAAATTCTACGACTGGCCTGAGAGGAGGAAGAATGCCAAAAACAAGAGATAATGAATGTCTGGAAATGTATATATCAATGTATATTGTACTTGTGAGGGTATAATAGATTTATGAAATATGTATATAATTGTAGGGGTAGTAGTAATATAGTATAGACTTGATATATAAGGAATTAGGAGATATGTAAATTTGTATATAGACTGAGGAATATATGAGTCCTTCGGGAGAAGGGCGGTATAAAAATCTAAATAATAATAAATAAATAAAAATGATATAGTAACTTGAACTTGATGTAAATGTTAGAAACCAGAGATGCAGATCAATGTCGATTGTTTTTGTTTGTTTTTAAAACCAATAGAAACATTTCAAAAAAAATAAAAAAATAAAAAAGAATTTGGTCAACTAAAATTCAGTACCAAATTGGCAACAGATACTGGATCTGTTCAATGGAATCCATTACTCTGTTGTTGAAGAGGAGTTGGACTTGGATTGTTGCAATGTAACAACTCCAAGCTTATGACATACTTACCTCCAGGGGTGGGATTCAAAAATTCTAGCAACTGGTTCTCTGCCCGGTTGCTGGGTAGGTGTGGCCATGGTGGGTGTGGCCTACTTGGCCTCCTGCACCATGCTGGGGGGTGTTTTCACCTCCCAAGGCTCTGAAGGTTCTTCTCAAGCCTCCGGGAGGGCTCCGGAGACCCTCCAGAGACCGGAAACGTGTCCATTTCCAGACTTCCAGGAGGCCTGTTTTTCACTCTCCTCAGGCTCCAGAAACTTTCCTCAAGCCCCTGGGAAGGCGAAAACAGCCTCCCTTGGGCTCCGGAGGCCCTCCAGAGGCCAGAAATGGGCTCGTTTCTGGACTTCTGGAACTTCTGGAAGGTCCATTTTTCACCATCTCAGAGCCTCTGCGTGGGCCCTGCACTTACCTGGCATCCAAAACAGGCTGTGTAGAGACTCCTGGGAGGGGAGGAGATGGGTGGATGGGGACAGCCAGTCCTTGCAACTACCAGTTCGGCAAACCAGATGTAAAATTAGTAGCCGGTTTGCATGAACCGGTCTGAAGCGGCTGAATCCCACCCCTGCTTAACTCTATCTGCCCCAGCTCCGTCTACTCTTCTACATTGTGGCTGAAATTTCTTCCATTGGTTCCTGCTCTCCATCTAAGAACTTTTGACTCTTCCCTTTTAGTTCTCCCTTTAGGAGCCCTTCTCAATGTCAGAGTACCTGACTAATCCGGCTTCTGACCCGGATACAGCACGGAGACAGCTTTAGTCGCATTGGTGGATGATCTCTGGAGGGCCAGAGACAGGGGTTGTTCCTCTGCCCTGGTCCTGCTAGATCTCTCAGCAGCTTTTGATACCATCAACCATGGTATCTTGCTGTGCCGGTTGGGGGGATTGGGAGTGGGAGGCACCGTTTATCGGTGGTTCTCCGCCTATCTCTCTGACCGGTCGCAGACGGTGTTGACAGGGGGGCAGAGGTCGGCCGCAAGGCGCCTCACTTGTGGGGTGCCGCAGGGTTCGATTCTCTCGCCCCTCCTGTTCAACATCTATATGAAGCCGCTGGGTGAGATCATCAGTGGCTTTCGGGTGAGATACCAGCTGTACGCTGATGATACTCAGCTGTACTTTTCCACCCCGGGCCACCCCAACGAAGCTGTCGAAGTGCTGTCCCGGTGTTTGGAAGCCGTCCAGGTTTGGATGGGGAGGAACAGGCTCAAGCTCAATCCCTCTAAGATGGAGTGGCTGTGGATGCTGGCACCCCGATTCAGTCAGCTGCAGCCGCGGCTGACTGTTGGAGGCGAGTTATTGGCCCCAAAGGAAAGGGTGTGCAACTTGGGTGTTCTCCTGGATGAACGGCTGTCGTTTGAAGATCATTTGACGGCCGTCTCCAGGAGGGCTTTTTACCAGGTTCGCCTGGTTCACCAGTTGCGCCCCTTCCTTGATCGGGATGCCTTGTGCACAGTCACTCATGCTCTTGTCACCTCTCACTTGGATTATTGCAATGCTCTCTACATGGGGCTCCCCTTGAAGTGCACTCAGAGGCTGCAGTTAGTCCAGAACGCAGCTGCGCGGGTGATAGAGGGAACTCCACGTAGCTCCCATATAACACCACTCCTGCGCAGACTGCACTGGCTGCCTGTGGTCTCTCGGGTGCACTTTAAGGTTTTGGTTACTACCTTCAAAGTACTCCATGGCTTAGGGCCTGGGTACTTACGGGACCGCCTACTGTTACCTCATGCCTCCCACCGATCTGTACACTCACACAGAGAGGGACTTCTCAAGGTGCCGTCTGCCAAACAGTGTCAGCTGGCGGCCCCCAGGGGAAGGTCCTTCTCTGTGGGGGCTCCTACCCTCTGGAACGAACTTCCCCCTGGTTTACGGCAAATATCTGACCTTCGGACCTTTCGCCGTGAATTGAAAACATATTTATTTATTCGCGCGGGGCTGGCTTAAATTTTGTTGTATTTTAAATTTATATTTTATATTTCTAAATTTTATATGAATTTTAATGGGTTTTTAGAATTTTAAATGTTTTAATGTTTTTCAGCCAAATTGTATAATAAGATTTTAAATTTTGTTTTAATTGTATATTGTATTGTTTTTATTATTATTATTATTTATTATTTATTAAATTTTTATACCGCCCTTCTCCCGAAGGACTCAGGGTGGTGTACAGCCAACATTCTGGCTGTACACCGCCCTGAGTCCTTCGGGAAAAGGGCGGTATAGAAATATAATAATAATAATAATAATAATAATAATAATAATAATAATAATAATAATAATAATAATAATAATAATAATAATAATAATAATAATAATAATAATACTTCAGTAGGCTATCCATTCCTTATGATGGAAATTTTAGCAGATTTTTCAAAATCTTATTATTTGAAAATTCCACTTATATTTGCATTTTGTCTCTTAGCTCACACTTTTTCTATAATTTGCAGATGTTAAATTGCATGAGAACTCTAGGCTTTTTAAAACCTGAAAATTGCCCTACTTTCATTCTTTCAGGTAAATTCCCCTAGTGCAAACTTTTTACAAAATGCATACATTTTCTCAATATTTATCTTCTTCTCATTCTAAGCTAAGTTGCTTATCTAGCTTTAGATCTTTAACTGAAGCACGTAATTTTTATCCATAGGCCTGCTCCGAACAGGATGATAAACAAAATTTCCTACATCTATATATATATATAAAAGCAAAACCCACTCACACATTAATCAAGAAATCTCCAGAACTGTAAAACTTCAAAAATTGAAATTTACCACATATGTTCGTCTTGGCTTCTAGGTGGTCACTAAGAAAGGATTTTTTGAAATGACCATCAGAGCATTAGTATTTACTATATTATTATAACACGCTCTGATGCTAATTAGTTAGACATTTTATTCCCCTTCGCAACTTGAAAATAACTCTGGAGAGAATGGGATAGCTTAGGACAGGATTTTGTGGGGCAAGCCTCAAGGAGAGATGGGGCTAGAAAGCCTGAGAGAGAGAAAGGGATAGGATAGGATACATTTATGTGGGGCAACTGAGGGAGAGAAGGGGATCGGATAGGAGACATTTCTGTGGGTCAAGGCTGAGGGAGAAAAAGGGAGAAGAGAGGCTTCTGTTGGGTCAGCCTGAGGAAGAGAAGGGGATAGGAGAGGATCTATAGGGCCAGCCTGAGGGAGAGGAGGAGAGGGGCTTCTATGGGGCAAGCCTGAGAAAGAGAAGGGGATAGGATAGGAGATATTTCTGTGGGGCAAGGCTGAGGGAGAGAAGGGGATAGAGAGGCCAATCGTAACTACTCATTAATTTTCAAACTCTAAGTGTCACTTTATCAAGCCCGATCACATAATTTCATAGCAGAGCACAGGTATTCAGCTAGTCCAGTAGTCTAATAGAATAGAATAGAATAGAATTTTATTGGCCAAGTGTGATTGGACACACAAGGAATTTGTCTTGGTGCATATGCTCTCAGTGTACATAAAAGAAAAGATACGTTCATCAAGGTACAACATTTACAACACAATTGATGATCAATATATCAATATAAATCATAAGGATTGCCAGCAACAAGTTATAGTCATACAGTCATAAGTGGAAAGAGATTGGTGATGGGAACTATGAAACGATTAATAGTAGTGCAGATTCAGTAAATAGTCTGACAGTGTTGAGGGAATTATTTGTTTAGCAGAGTGATGGCCTTCGGGAAAAAACTGTTCTTGTGTCTAGTTGTTCTGGTGTGCAGTGCTCTATAGCGTCGTTTTGAGGGTAGGAGTTGACTACTGGACTAAAATTTATTTATTTATTTATTTAATTAATTAAACTTTTATACCGCCCTTCTCCCGAAGGACTCAGGGCGGTGTACAGCCTTCATTTAAAACAATTAATATACATACTAAAATAACAATTAAAAAGCTTATTCAATAAAAGGCCGAAATTAAAACCGTCTAATAGACCATATAAAATATCCAATAAAATTACAATTAAAATTTAAGAATTTAAATTTAGAATTTAAAAATCAGGCCAGTCCCGCTTGAGTAAATAAATAAGTTTGATTTAGATATCTCTATGTCTACATCATTGATATCTATCAATACTTTGGGACATTTGCTATTTTTTAAGCATTCATATCTAAATCTAGCTTAGGTGGATGGAATGAATTTTTTTTTTAGCTATTGTTCACCTTTTTCTTAAAGAAATAATATAACTGGAAAGTTTCCTTTGCCATTTTGCTTCTCAGTCCTAGAACCTCTGGCATTCTGAGATTTCATTCTGCTGTTATCATTCATATGGTGTTACTTTCACTAACATCCTGACAAAAGGCATGACTATTTCTTAGGCTTGTCAGTATCGTATCAATCTTTGCCTTCGTTTGAATTTCATTGGAATTTTGAGTTTTTCCATGTCTTTCTTGTAATAATTTTCACTTTATGTTGCCTCATCTCTTTCCACATTCTCTACACATGCAGGTTATCCCCTGCCACATCATCTAAAATAAAAACAAATACACCTTGAAGAGGGATTGGCGTTCATTCGTAGGTAATAGTGCTGTAGCTTTTAATTCTTTGTCCTAAATATTTATCCTGTTTTGTACTTTTTTTTTCATATAGGTATGTCCCCTAGAAGTCCAGCAGATCGTAACTCATTTCTTAGCTAAACAATGACAGATTAAAATCGATTACAACTTTTGTTCTTGAGGCCACTTGGGGGCACAGATAATCCCCCAAGTGCCCTCAGGAGCTCTCAGGGAGAGTGCTAATGACTGTCAGGCCTGGAAACCATACTAGACTTTAGGGTTCCAGACGCTGCCACATTTTTCTCCTGAGCGGAAGAAGGGGGGTTGAGGGGTATGGTAACATTCTACAAGCGGTCAAGGTCGGATGGTGTTCACATCTGCAGGAGGAGTGGCGAGAAGATATTTGAATGAACTGGGAGAACGTTGGACCATGTGACCGGCAAAGGGGTTGGGGGGGGGGGGGGGACTCTTGGGGTTTGTATAACTGGGAAAAGAATCCGGAAGTTCAGTTTTGGAATTTCACTCATCGTGTGCCAGTTTCCTCATGCTAGTAAAGAACTCTGAAAGACAATGGCTTCTGAGTTTTTTTTATGCAGAAGAGGTTTTTCTGGAACCTTGACAATGACCAGATGACTGCAAAGAAATATGATCCTTCCAACACCCCCCATCCTGTCAGAACTACTGTATTTGTCGGAGTATAAGATGCACCTTTCCCCCCCCCCAAAAAAAAGGGTGAAAATCTGGGTGTGTTTTATACTCCAAATGCAGTCCCGCCCAGGTACTCAAGCGAAGATTTCAGAGGTTGAAAAAAGCATCAGAAATGGAGCTTCAGAAAAGAAGCCCCCAAACAGAACTTCAGAAAAAAAAAGCCCCAAATGGAGCTTCAGAAAAGAAGCTCCCAAACAGAGCTTCGGAGGCTTTTTTTCTGAAGCTCTGTTTCGGAGGCTTTCAGAGGCAGAATTTTTTTTTTCTGAAATGGAGTTTCAGAGGCAGAAAAACAAAAACAAAAACAAAAAAGCAAGGCACAGAGCTCACAACCAAGGAACCTGTTGCTAAAATTCACCTCTGGGAACAGCTGATTGGGGGTATTCTGGGAGGCCGATCCACCTGCCAATCAGCTTTTTTCTTATTTTCCTCCCCAAAAACTAAGGTGCATCTTAGACTCCTGTGCGTCTTATACTCTGAAAAATACGGTAATTCTTCCATTGCCCCCACCATCCTGCTAGAACCGATGAAGCTTCTTGGATGAGAAACGAAATGTCTTCTTTAAAGGGAAAAACAACAACAGTTCAGTTGCCTTTTGAACAAGCACCTTTGAATCCTATCCATTAGTGGTTCTAGTTGGTGGATGACTGAGAACCAAGGAAAACTGATTACTTCATGATGCATATTCATATAATTTGTTTTCCTCTTTTCCTTTGGATATCCATAAAATCCTCTCTCTGGATCAAATTATAACAAGTCTCCCACTGCACAGGCAAATTAAAAAACAACAACAACTAAAGTATTGGGCAAGAGACGATGGATAGATGATTTCTCTTCTTTGTTGTTGTTCTGATTTGCTTTCGCTTCTCTCTCTCTCTCTCTTCTTTTCTTTTCTCTCTCATTCTTTTTTAGGTAGGTGATATGACTAGAAGTTAGGTAGGACATAAAGAAAATGTTTTTCAGTAAAAGGTGACATGATTAAAAGGTAGAATAAGTGTTAGAAGTAAGAGAAGGGGGAATGTTAGTGTAGGCACTTTTATATAATAAAATAAAGTAACAATAAGAGAAAACATGGAATAGTTGAATAATGACAGATTGCAATTTATTATAATTGTGTACCATTATTAGAAATATATAAGTTGTTTGAATGTAATAATTATGATTAATTTTTCTAGTTTTATTTGTATCAGAATATATGACACTCAGGTGCCACTGTTCACCCATTGATTTGATATGTTTGTAAATAAACTAAAATAAAATAAAAACAATCCTCCCACTCCCTATGTTTTAACATTTGCTTCTTTGTTGCTTCTTCTTGAGAAATAAAGCTCATTTCTCAAAGATTGTTTCTCGTATGTTTCTCAAAGCGTATCTGCCATAGCATAGAAAAAAGACAATTAGAAAATGATTTAGTTCAAGGTTCTATTAGAACAGTTTTTGCCTTTTGTTGTTTATTATCCAAGCCATTATATTATTTTTTTAAAAAAGTACTAAGCTAATCCACCTATTATAAACCACTTTAGGAAAGAAAATGGATGGTCTCCCTAACTTTTTTTTTTTTTTTGTCGCGTAAAAGCTACATTATCTTGCCCTTTTCAAATTACAGGGAATGGGTTTTCTTGCATCGTTGCTCTGTCTTTAAAGAAATTATTGTGGTATGTTTGTTGATTAAAACAAAACAAAGAAAGAAGCAGTTAGTTAAAATCTACAGTATTATTGCAGGAGAGGGAGGGAGGGAGGAAGAAGTTAGCAAGCCTCAATGTGATTTAGCTGCACGAGGTTATCTGTCAGCAGGAGAAACTGTCTTGAATTCATAAAGTGGCTCTTGAGAGAGTTTGAAGCCTCCTAGTCCATTCCTGTATATCTCTGCCCTTCATCACCCTGATTTTTAACCAGCACCCATGCTGTCACTAAAATCGTCCTGAGATACAATGAGTATGAACTGAAAACCAACATATTTGGCTCACCCTTTCCCAAAAATGCCTATCTTGTGTTTCTTCCTCTGCAAAGACAACCCACAATAATTCAATAACAGGTGCATTTGCAAGAAGGGGTGCAGTGGCTCAGTGGCAACCCGCTAAGCTTCTTAATCGAAAGGTCGGCAGTTCAGCGGTTCGAATCCCTAGTGCTGCATAACGGGGTGAGCTCCCGTTACTTGTCCCAGCTTCTGCCAACCTAGCAGTTCGAAAGCATGTAAAAAATGCAAGTAGAAAAATAGGGACCACCTTTGTTGGGAAGGTAACAGTGTTCCATGTGCCTTTGGTGTTTAGTCATGCCGGCCACATGACCACGGAGACGTCTTCAGACAGCGCTGGCTCTTCAGCTTTGAAACAGAGGTGAGCACCGCCCCCTAGAGTCAGGAACGATTAGCACATATGTGCAAGGGGAACCTTTACCTTTACCTTACATTTGCAAGACTATCACACAGTCGTGTCTGAGCCCAACATCTTAAAAACAAAGCAAAACAAAAAGTCACCAAATAACATGACAAAACAGAAACTATTTCTCGGTTTTATTTTTGCCCAAGCTGAAATTTTGTGATATTCCACTCTTAGATTGTAAAACTAAAGTGTTCTAATGCAATAATGTCCCCAAAATGTTTGAGTGTAATTCCCAAGCAATCATATTCCAAATCAATTTCATGCTTTTCTTCTATAATTGCAGCATTACACGCATCGTGGAATAGATTTATAGTGCCAGGGTTAATTCTGCATTTAAAACAAAGAACTATTCAAAGGTTTACCAATCACAATTTTCTTGGAGAGTAGTTGTCTTTCGGCAAGGTTATCTTTATATTAAAATCCTGGTTTCTGCTCTATTTACTAGGATTTCTTTAAACACATTTGTTTTTTGTAAGGCTTAAGGAATCACTGTGAATCTTTCATTATCTTACTCTCTGTTGACTCGCTATCTCATGCAGCTTTGGCTATTTTTAAAAAATTTACATTCTTTCCCATCTTACCTTGTCTGAGACGCTAGGTGGCTTAATTAAATGATGGCTTAACAGAATTATATTCAAACGGAGTGCGGTTAGCATAGAGTTAAAGCATGCAAAATGCAGAAAAAAGTAGAAATTCTTTTTCTTGGGGAAAACTTAGAGGAACTTTTCAAACATTAGAAATTACTTTATTCAGTCCTTATATTTCTTTTTTTTTTCCTCTTCCTTTCCCAGTTAGTGGAATATCCATATTGTTACTGTCTGCTTTTTACTTTAGACAATTTTTTTTTTAGCAATGTTCACCACAACAGTGTGATGAGAAAAACCAAGATTTTTCTCACGAAAGAGCTATTTTGACAACAATCCTAGTTCAAATACATTTTGTTATTACATATCCATTTCATAAAGGAACTTAATAAAGTTGAACTCTCAGTTGGAGAAGTGGCAGCTCAATGGGACAGCTTTTTCCAGTCAAAGGTGCAGCAGTCTTTTATTTTTGATCTTTCGTTCATTTGGTGGCATTTCATTTTTTACTTTATTTTTCTTTTTGAGATTTTCGGGTTTGACTGTCTTGATGGCACACAATATTAACTCACTGGGGTATGTGATTAAAAAATGAAATGGAAGGAAGTGGATGCTATTTTTCTTGCCAATATTCTCTCTCTTTCTCTTTTGCTAATGTTCTTTCTCTTTCCCATTCTCGTTCTCTTCCTTTCTTTTTCTCTTTCTGTTTCTCTTCTTCCTCCTCCTTCTCCTCCTCCTCCTCCTCCTCCTCCTCCTCCTCCCCCTCCTCCTCCTCTCCTCCTCCTCCTCCTCTCTCATCCACATTAGTGTTTTACCACACAACCACTCAATTATTACATTAATTTTGACTCATACATACCTATGACCCACACAAATACACACACACACACACACACACACACACACACACACACACACAATGTCCTTGTAAGAAAACCTCAACTGCAAGCTGAATTGAATTAAACAAATCAGTGGAGATAAGGAGAAATTCTAAAGAGAGCCAGCTCCTATGACACACAAAGACAGATGGTTGCACAATATCTTCTCCAAAATCTCCAATGTCGGAGCAGCCACAACTTCTGGAGGCAAGTTGTCCCACCAATTAATTGTTCTAACTGTCAGGAAATTTCTCCTTAGTTCTAAGTTGCTTCTTTCCTTGATCAGTTTCCACCCATTGCTTCTTGTCCTGCCCTCAGGTGCTTTGGAATAGGGGTTTCCAACCTTAGTAACTTTAAGGTTTGTGGACTTCAACTCCACAGGGGCTGGGAAGTGGCTCACCAGGCTAATGCA